>NW_026016110.1:0-22356 GCF_020379485.1 Brassica napus | reverse complement strand
TTGGACTGTTTGAAGTTTTAGTAAATTAATTGACAAAAATTAAAACGATGCCCATGTACCATGAAGAGAGTTTAATATACATTAATACAAATGTAGAATGTGTTTAGAAATTTAAAAACAACACTAAAGATCATAGGCTTCAGTAATAGAGCATTTACCGAAAATTCAATATTTTCGTAGGGGTTTACCCATAGATTTTGAAAAAATTCAAAATATGAAAATACTGTTTTAATGCATAGTTGCATCCTTCACCAACATATTATGAAGTTCAAAGAGGTTTGGAACTTTTGTTGTCTCCGTTTCTCTAGCAAATAACGATTTATAGTGGTTAGTCCACCAATTTAGGGACTGTTATGAAGTTTTTAAATTAATTGAAAAAAAATTAAAACGATGCCCATGTACCATGAAAGAGAGTTTAATATACATTAATACAAATTAGAATGTGTTTAGAAATTTAAAACAACACTAAAGATCATAGGCTTCAGTAAATAGAGCATTTACCGAAAATTCAATATTTTCGTAGGGTTAACGCATAGATTTTGAGAAAAATTCAAAAATATGAAAATACTGTTTAATGAATAGTTGCATCCTTCACCAACATATTATCAAGTTAAAAGAGGTTTGAAATTTTTGTTGTGTCCGTTTCTCTAGCAAATAACGATTTTATAGTGGTTATCCACCAATTTAGGGACTGTTATGAAGTTTTAGTAAATTAATTGACAAAAAATTAAAACGATGCCCATGTACCATGAAAGAGAGTTTAATATACATTAATACAAATGTAGAATGTGTTTAGAAATTTAAAACAACACTAAAATCATAGGCTTCAGTTATTGAGAAAAATTCAAAATATGAAAATACTGTTTTAATGCATAGTTGCATCCTTCACCAACATATTATCAAGTTCAAAGAGGTTTGGAACTTTTGTTGTCTCCGTTTCTCTAGCAAATAACGATTTTATAGTGGTTTATCCACCAATTTAGGGACTGTTATGAAGTTTTAGTAAATTAATTGACAAAAAATTAAAACGATGCCCATGTACCATGAAAGAGAGTTTATATACATTAATACAAATGTAGAATGTGTTTAGAAATTTAAAAACAACACTAAAGATCATAGGCTTCAGTAAATAGAGCATTTACCGAAAATTCAATATTTTCGTAGGGGTTAACCCATAGATATTGAGAAAAATTCAAAAATATGAAAATACTGTTTTAATGCATAGTTGCATCCTTCACCAACATATGATGAAGTTCAAAGAGGTTTGAAACTTTGTGTGTCTCCGTTTCTCTAGCAAATAACGATTTTATAGTGGTTAGTCCACCAATTTAGGGACTGTTATGAAGTTTTAGTAAATTAATTGACAAAAAATTAAAACGATGCCCATGTACCATGAAAGAGAGTTTAATATACATTAATACAAATGTAGAATGTGTTTAGAAATTTAAAACAACACTAAAGATCATAGGCTTCAGTAAATAGAGCATTTACCGAAAATTCAATATTTTCGTAGGGTTAACCCATAGATTTTGAGAAAAATTCAAAATATGAAAATACTGTTTTAATGCATAGTTGCATCCTTCACCAACATATATCAAGTTCAAAGAGGTTTGAAATTTTTTTGTGTCCGTTTCTCTAGCAAATAACGATTTTATAGTGGTTTATCCACCAATTTAGGGACTGTTATGAAGTTTTAGTAAATTAATTGACAAAAAATTAAAACGATGCCCATGTACCATGAAAGAGAGTTTAATATACATTAATACAAATGTAGAATGTGTTTAGAAATTTAAAAACAACACTAAAGATCATAGGCTTCAGTAAATAGAGCATTTACCGAAAATTCAATATTTTCGTAGGGGGGTTAACCCATAGATTTTGAGAAAAATTCAAAAATATGAAAATACTGTTTTAATGCATAGTTGCATCCTTCACCAACATATATCAAGTTCAAAGAGGTTTGGAACTTTTTTGTCTCCGTTTCTCTAGCAAATAACGATTTTATAGTGGTTAGTCACCAATTTAGGGACTGTTATGAAGTTTTAGTAAATTAATTGAAAAAATTAAAACGATGCCCATGTACCATGAAAGAGAGTTTAATATACATTAATAAAAATGTAGAATGTGTTTAGAAATTTAAAAACAACACTAAAGATCATAGGCTTCAGTAAATAGAGCATTTACCGAAAATTCAATATTTTCGTAGGGTTAACCCATAGATATTGAGAAAAATTCAAAAATATGAAAATACTGTTTTAATGCATAGTTGCATCCTTCACCAACATATTATCAAGTTCAAAGAGGTTTGGAACTTTTGTTGTCTCCGTTTCTCTCGCAAATAACGATTTTATAGTGGTTAGTCCACCAATTTAGGGATTTATGAAGTTTTACTAAATTAATTGACAAAAATTAAAACGATGCCCATGTACCATGAAAGAGAGTTTAATATACATTAATACAAATGTAGAATGTGTTTAGAAATTTAAAACAACACTAAAGATCATAGGCTTCAGTAAATAGAGCATTTACCGAAAATTCAATATTTTCGTAGGGGTTAACCCATAGATTTTGAGAAAAATTCAAAAATATGAAAATACTGTTTTAATGCATAGTTGCATCCTTCACCAACATATATCAAGTTCAAAGAGGTTTGAAATTTTTGTTGTGTCCGTTTCTCTAGCAAATAACGATTTTATAGTGGTTAGTCCGCCAATTTAGGGACTGTTATGAAGTTTTAGTAAATTAATTGACAAAAAATTAAAACGATGCCCATGTACCATGAAAGAGAGTTTAATATACATTAATACAAATGTAGAATGTGTTTAGAAATTTAAAAACAACACTAAAGATCATAGGCTTCAGTAAATAGAGCATTTACCATTTTCGTAGGGAACCCATAGATTTGAGAAAAATTCAAAAATATGAAAATACTGTTTTAATGCATAGTTGCATCCTTCACCAACATATTATCAAGTTCAAAGAGGTTTGAAAATTTTGTTGTGTCCGTTTCTCTAGCAAATAACGATTTTATAGTGGTTTATCCACCAATTTAGGGACTGTTATGAAGTTTTAGTAAATTAATTGACAAAAAATTAAAACGATGCCCATGTACCATGAAAGAGAGTTTAATATACATTAATACAAATGTAGAATGTGTTTGAAATTTAAAACAACACTAAAGATCATAGGCTTCAGTAAATAGAGCATTTACCGAAAATTCAATATTTTCGTAGGGGTTAACGCATAGATTTTGAGAAAAATTCAAAAATATGAAAATACTGTTTTAATGCATAGTTGCATCCTTCACCAACATATGATGAAGTTCAAAGAGGTTTGGAACTTTTGTTGTCTCCGTTTCTCTAGCAAATAACGATTTTATAGTGGTTAGTCACCAATTTAGGGATGTTATGAAGTTTTAGTAAATTAATTGACAAAAAATTAAAACGATGCCCATGTACCATGAAAGAGAGTTTAATATACATTAATACAAATGTAGAATGTGTTTAGAAATTTAAAAACAACACTAAAGATCATAGGCTTCAGTAAATAGAGCATTTACCGAAAATTCAATATTTTCGTAGGGGTTAACCCATAGATTTTGAGAAAAATTCAAAATATGAAAATAATGTTTTAATGCATAGTTGCATCCTTCACCAACATATTATCAAGTTCAAAGAGGTTTGAAATTTTTGTTTTGTCCGTTTCTCTAGCAAATAACGATTTTATAGTGGTTTATCCACCAATTTAGGGACTGTTATGAAGTTTTAGTAAATTAATTGACAAAAAATTAAAACGATGCCCATGTACCATGAAAGAGAGTTTAATATACATTAATACAAATGTAGAATGTGTTAGAAATTTAAAAACAACACTAAAGATCATAGGCTTCAGTAAATAGAGCATTTACCGAAAATTCAATATTTTGTAGGACCCATAGATTTGAGAAAAAATTCAAAACGATGCCCATGTACCATGAAGAGAGTTTAATATACATTAATAAATGTAGAATGTGTTTAGAAATTTAAAAAAAAACACTAAAGATCATAGGCTTCAGTATATAGAGCATTTACCGAAAATTCAATATTTTCGTAGGGGTTTACAGATTTGAGAAAAAAATTCAAAAATATGAAAACTGTTTTAATGCATAGTTGCATCCTTCACCAACATATGATGAAGTTCAAAGAGGTTTGGAACTTTTTTTGTCTCCGTTTCTCTAGCAAATAACGATTTTATAGTGGTTATCACCAATTTAGGGACTGTTATGAAGTTTTAGTAAATTAATTGACAAAAAATTAAAACGATGCCCATGTACCATGAAAGAGAGTTTAATATACATTAATACAAATGTAGAATGTGTTTAGAAATTTAAAAACAACACTAAAGATCATAGGCTTCAGTAAATAGAGCATTTACCGAAAATTCAATATTTTCGTAGGGGTTAACCCATAGATTTTGAGAAAAATTCAAAAATATGAAAATACTGTTTTAATGCATAGTTGCATCCTTCACCAACATATTATCAAGTTCAAAGAGGTTTGAAATTTTTGTTGTGTCCGTTTCTCTAGCAAATAACGATTTTATAGTGTTTATCCACCAATTTAGGGACTGTTATGAAGTTTTAGTAAATTAATTGACAAAAAATTAAAACGATGCCCATGTACCATGAAAGAGAGTTTAATATACATTAATACAAATGTAGAATGTGTTTAGAAATTTAAAAACAACACTAAAGATCATAGGCTTCAGTAAATAGAGCATTTACCGAAAATTCAATATTTCGTAGGGGTTAACCCATAGATTTTGAGAAAAATTCAAAAATATGAAAATACTGTTTTAATGCATAGTTGCATCCTTCACCAACATATGATGAAGTTCAAAGAGGTTTGGAACTTTTTTGTCTCCGTTTCTCTAGCAAATAACGATTTTATAGTGGTTAGTCAACCAATTTAGGGAGTATTATGAAGTTTTACTAAATTAATTGACAAAAAATTAAAACGATGCCCATGTACCATGAAAGAGAGTTTAATATACATTAATACAAATGTAGAATGTGTTTAGAAATTTAAAACAACACTAAAGATCATAGGCTTCAGTAAATAGAGCATTTACCGAAAATTCAATATTTTCGTAGGGGTTAACCCATAGATTTTGAGAAAAATTCAAAAATATGAAAATACTGTTTTAATGCATAGTTGCATCCTTCACCAACATATTATCAAGTTCAAAGAGGTTTGAAATTTTTGTTGTGTCCGTTTCTCTAGCAAATAACGATTTTATAGTGGTTATCCACCAATTTAGGGACTGTTATGAAGTTTTAGTAAATTAATTGACAAAAAATTAAAACGATGCCCATGTACCATGAAAGAGAGTTTAATATACATTAATACAAATGTAGAATGTGTTTAGAAATTTAAAACAACACTAAAGATCATAGGCTTCAGTAAATAGAGCATTTACCGAAAATTCAATATTTTCGTAGGGTTAACCCATAGATATTGAGAAAAATTCAAAAATATGAAAATACTGTTTTAATGCATAGTTGCATCCTTCACCAACATATGATGAAGTTCAAAGAGGTTTGGAACTTTTTTTGTCTCCGTTTCTCTAGCAAATAACGATTTTATAGTGGTTAGTCACCAATTTAGGGATTATTATGAAGTTTTAGTAAATTAATTGACAAAAAATTAAAACGATGCCCATGTACCATGAAAGAGAGTTTAATATACATTAATACAAATGTAGAATGTGTTTAGAAATTTAAAAAAACGCTAAAGATCATAGGCTTCAGTAAATAGAGCATTTACCGAAAATTCAATATTTTCGTAGGGGTTAACCCATAGATTTTGAGAAAAATTCAAAATATGAAAACTGTTTTAATGCATAGTTGCATCCTTCACCAACATATGATGAAGTTCAAAGAGGTTTGAACTTTTGTTGTCTCCGTTTCTCTAGCAAATAACGATTTTATAGTGGTTACTCAACCAATTTAGGGACTGTTATGAAGTTTTAGTAAATTAATTGACAAAAAATTAAAACGATGCCCATGTACCATGAAAGAGAGTTTAATATACATTAATACAAATGTAGAATATGTTTAGAAATTTTAAAACAACACTAAAGATCATAGGCTTCAGTAAATAGAGCATTTACCGAAAATTCAATATTTTCGTAGGGGTTAACGCATAGATTTTGAGAAAAATTCAAAAATATGAAAATACTGTTTAATGCATAGTTGCATCCTTCACCAACATATTATCAAGTTCAAAGAGGTTTGAAATTTTGTTGTGTCCGTTTCTCTAGCAAATAACGATTTTATAGTGGTTTATCCACCAATTTAGGGACTGTTATGAAGTTTTAGTAAATTAATTGACAAAAAATTAAAACGATGCCCATGTACCATGAAAGAGAGTTTAATATACATTAATACAAATGTAGAATGTGTTTAGAAATTTAAAAACAACACTAAAGATCATAGGCTTCAGTAAATAGAGCATTTACCGAAAATTCAATATTTTCGTAGGGGTTAACCCATAGATATTGAGAAAAATTCAAAAATATGAAAATACTGTTTTAATGCATAGTTGCATCCTTCACCAACATATGATGAAGTTCAAAGAGGTTTGGAACTTTTTTTGTCTCCGTTTCTCTAGCAAATAACGATTTTATAGTGGTTTATCCACCAATTTAGGGACTGTTATGAAGTTTTAGTAAATTAATTGACAAAAAATTAAAACGATGCCCATGTACCATGAAAGAGAGTTTAATATACATTAATACAAATGTAGAATGTGTTTAGAAATTTAAAACAACACTAAAGATCATAGGCTTCAGTAAATAGAGCATTTACCGAAAATTCAATATTTTCGTAGGGTTAACCCATAGATACTGAGAAAAATTCAAAAATATGAAAATACTGTTTTAATGCATAGTTGCATCCTTCACCAACATATGATGAAGTTCAAAGAGGTTTGAAATTTTGTTGTGTCCGTTTCTCTAGCAAATAACGATTTTATAGTGGTTAGTCACCAATTTAGGGAGTATTATGAAGTTTTAGTAAATTAATTGACAAAAATTAAAACGATGCCCATGTACCATGAAAGAGAGTTTAATATACATTAATACAAATGTAGAATGTGTTTAGAAATTTAAAAACAACACTAAAGATCATAGGCTTCAGTAAATAGAGCATTTACCGAAAATTCAATATTTTCGTAGGGGTTAACGCATAGATTTTGAGAAAAATTCAAAATATGAAAATACTGTTTTAATGCATAGTTGCATCCTTCACCAACATATTATCAAGTTCAAAGAGGTTTGAATTTTTGTTGTGTCCGTTTCTCTAGCAAATAACGATTTTATAGTGGTTATCCAGCCAATGTAGGGACTGTTATGAAGTTTTAGTAAATTAATTGACAAAAAATTAAAACGATGCCCATGTACCATGAAAGAGAGTTTAATATACATTAATACAAATGTAGAATGTGTTTAGAAATTTAAAAACAACACTAAAGATCATAGGCTTCAGTAAATAGAGCATTTACCGAAAATTCAATATTTTCGTAGGGTTAACCCATAGATTTTGAGAAAAATTCAAAAATATGAAAATAATATTTTAATGCATAGTTGCATCCTTCACCAACATATTATCAAGTTCAAAGAGGTTGAAATTTTTGTTGTCTCCGTTTCTCTAGCAAATAACGATTTTATAGTGGTTATCCACCAATTTAGGGACTGTTATGAAGTTTTAGTAAATTAATTGACAAAAAATTAAAACGATGCCCATGTACCATGAAAGAGAGTTTAATATACATTAATACAAATGTAGAATGTGTTTAGAAATTTAAAAACAACACTAAAGATCATAGGCTTCAGTAAATAGAGCATTTACCGAAAATTCAATATTTTCGTAGGGGTTAACGCATAGATTTTGAGAAAAATTCAAAAATATGAAAATACTGTTTTAATGCATAGTTGCATCCTTCACCAACATATGATGAAGTTCAAAGAGGTTTGAAACTTTTTTGTCTCCGTTTCTCTAGCAAATAACGATTTTATAGTGGTTGATCCACCAATTTAGGGATGTTATGAAGTTTTATAAATTAATTGACAAAAATTAAAACGATGCCCATGTACCATGAAAGAGAGTTTAATATACATTAATACAAATGTAGAATGTGTTTAGAAATTTAAAAACAACACTAAAGATCATAGGCTTCAGTAAATAGAGCATTTACCGAAAATTCAATATTTTCGTAGGGGTTAACCCATAGATTTTGAGAAAAATTCAAAAATATGAAAATACTGATTTAATGCATAGTTGCATCCTTCACCAACATATTATCAAGTTCAAAGAGGTTTGAAACTTTAGTTGTTTCCGTTTCTCTAGCAAACAACGATTTTATAGTGGTTACTCAACCAATTTAGGGACTGTTTTGAAGTTTTAGTAAATTAATTGACAAAAAATTAAAACGATGCCCATGTACCATGAAAGAGAGTTTAATATACATTAATACAAATGTAGAATGTGTTTAGAAATTTAAAAACAACACTAAAGATCATAGGCTTCAGTAAATAGAGCATTTACCGAAAATTCAATATTTTCGTAGGGGTTAACGCATAGATTTTGAGAAAAATTCAAAAATATGAAAATACTGTTTTAATGCATAGTTGCATCCTTCACCAACATATTATCAAGTTCAAAGAGGTTTGAAATTTTGTTGTGTCCGTTTCTCTAGCAAATAACGATTTTATAGTGGTTAGTCACCAATTTAGGGATTATTATGAAGTTTTACTAAATTAATTGACAAAAAATTAAAACGATGCCCATGTACCATGAAAGAGAGTTTAATATACATTAATACAAATGTAGAATGTGTTTAGAAATTTAAAAACAACACTAAAGATCATAGGCTTCAGTAAATAGAGCATTTACCGAAAATTCAATATTTTCGTAGGGGTTAACCCATAGATTTTGAGAAAAATTCAAAAATATGAAAATACTGTTTTAATGCATAGTTGCATCCTTCACCAACATATTATCAAGTTCAAAGAGGTTTGGAACTTTTGTTGTCTCCGTTTCTCTAGCAAATAACGATTTTATAGTGGTTTGTCCACCAATTTAGGGACTGTTATGAAGTTTTAGTAAATTAATTGAAAAAATTAAAACGATGCCCATGTACCATGAAAGAGAGTTTAATATACATTAATACAAATGTAGAATGTGTTTAGAAATTTAAAAACAACACTAAAGATCATAGGCTTCAGTAAATAGAGCATTTACCGAAAATTCAATATTTTCGTAGGGGTTAACGCATAGATTTTGAGAAAAATTCAAAAATATGAAAATACTGTTTTAATGCATAGTTGCATCCTTCACCAACATATTATCAAGTTCAAAGAGGTTTGAAATTTTTGTTGTGTCCGTTTCTCTAGCAAATAACGATTTTATAGTGGTTATCCACCAATTTAGGGACTGTTATGAAGTTTTAGTAAATTAATTGACAAAAAATTAAAACGATGCCCATGTACCATGAAAGAGAGTTTAATATACATTAATACAAATGTAGAATGTGTTTAGAAATTTAAAAACAACACTAAAGATCATAGGCTTCAGTAAATAGAGCATTTACCGAAAATTCAATATTTTCGTAGGGGTTAACCCATAGATTTGAGAAAAATTCAAAAATATGAAAATACTGTTTTAATGCATAGTTGCATCCTTCACCAACATATGATGAAGTTCAAAGAGGTTTGGAACTTTTGTTGTCTCCGTTTCTCTAGCAAATAACGATTTTATAGTGGTTATCCACCAATTTAGGGACTGTTATGAAGTTTTAGTAAATTAATTGACAAAAAATTAAAACGATGCCCATGTACCATGAAAGAGAGTTTAATATACATTAATACAAATGTAGAATGTGTTTAGAAATTTAAAAAAACGCTAAAGATCATAGGCTTCAGTAAATAGAGCATTTACCGAAAATTCAATATTTTCGTAGGGGTTAACCCATAGATTTTGAAAAAAATTCAAAAATATGAAAATACTGTTTTAATGCATAGTTGCATCCTTCACCAACATATGATGAAGTTCAAAGAGGTTTGGAACTTTTGTTGTCTCCGTTTCTCTAGCAAATAACAATTTTATAGTGGTTAGTCACCAATTTAGGGACTGTTATGAAGTTTTACTAAATTAATTGACAAAAAATTAAAACGATGCCCATGTACCATGAAAGAGAGTTTAATATACATTAATACAAATGTAGAATGTGTTTAGAAATTTAAAAACAACACTAAAGATCATAGGCTTCAGTAAATAGAGCATTTACCGAAAATTCAATATTTTCGTAGGGGTTAACCATAGATTTTGAGAAAAATTCAAAAATATGAAAATACTGTTTTAATGCATAGTTGCATCCTTCACCAACATATTATCAAGTTCAAAGAGGTTTGAAATTTTTGTTGTGTCCGTTTCTCTAGCAAATAACGATTTTATAGTGGTTATCCACCAATTTAGGGACTGTTATGAAGTTTTAGTAAATTAATTGACAAAAAATTAAAACGATGCCCATGTACCATGAAAGAGAGTTTAATATACATTAATACAAATGTAGAATGTGTTTAGAAATTTTAAAACAACACTAAAGATCATAGGCTTCAGTAAATAGAGCATTTACCGAAAATTCAATATTTTCGTAGGGGTTAACCCATAGATTTTGAGAAAAATTCAAAATATGAAAATAATGTTTTAATGCATAGTTGCATCATTCACCAACATATGATGAAGTTCAAAGAGGTTTGAAACTTTTTTTTGTCTCCGTTTCCCTAGCAAATAACGATTTTATAGTGGTTAGTCAACCAATTTAGGGACTGTTATGAAGTTTTACTAAATTAATTGACAAAAAAATTAAAACGATGCCCATGTACCATGAAAGAGAGTTTAATATACGTTAATACAAATGAAGAATGTATTTAGAAATTTAAAAACAACACTAAAGATCATAGGCTTCAGTAAATAGAGCATTTACCGAAAATTCAATATTTTCGTAGGGGTTAACCCATAGATATTGAGAAAAATTCAAAAATATGAAAATACTGTTTTAATGCATAGTTGCATCATTCACCAACATATGATGAAGTTCAAAGAGGTTGGAACTTTTGTTGTCTCCGTTTCTCTAGCAAATAACGATTTTATAGTGGTTAGTCCACCAATTTAGGGACTGTTATGAAGTTTTACTAAATTAATTGACAAAAAATTAAAACGATGCCCATGTACCATGAAAGAGAGTTTAATATACATTAATACAAATGTAGAATGTGTTTAGAAATTTAAAAACAACACTAAAGATCATAGGCTTCAGTAAATAGAGCATTTACCGAAAATTCAATATTTTCGTAGGGGTTAACCCATAGATTTGAGAAAAATTCAAAAATATGAAAATACTGTTTTAATGCATAGTTGCATCCTTCACCAACATATATCAAGTTCAAAGAGGTTTGGAACTTTTGTTGTCTCCGTTTCTCTAGCAAATAACGATTTTATAGTGGTTAGTCCACCAATTTAGGGACTGTTATGAAGTTTTAGTAAATTAATTGACAAAAAATTAAAACGATGCCCATGTACCATGAAAGAGAGTTTAATATACATTAATACAAATGTAGAATGTGTTTAGAAATTTAAAAACAACACTAAAGATCATAGGCTTCAGTAATAGAGCATTTACCGAAAATTCAATATTTTCGTAGGGGTTAACCCATAGATTTTGAGAAAAATTCAAAAATATGAAAATACTGTTTTAATGCATAGTTGCATCCTTCACCAACATATTATCAAGTTCAAAGAGGTTTGAAATTTTTGTGTCCGTTTCTCTAGCAAATAACGATTTTATAGTGGTTATCCACCAATTTAGGGACTGTTATGAAGTTTTAGTAAATTAATTGACAAAAAATTAAAACGATGCCCATGTACCATGAAAGAGAGTTTAATATACATTAATACAAATGTAGAATGTGTTTAGAAATTTAAAAACAACACTAAAGATCATAGGCTTCAGTAAATAGAGCATTTACCGAAAATTCAATATTTTCGTAGGGGTTAACCCATAGATTTTGAGAAAAATTCAAAAATATGAAAATACTGTTTTAATGCATAGTTGCATCCTTCACCAACATATATGAAGTTCAAAGAGGTTTGAAATTTTGTTGTCTCCGTTTCTCTAGCAAATAACGATTTTATAGTGGTTATCCACCAATTTAGGGACTGTTATGAAGTTTTAGTAAATTAATTGACAAAAAATTAAAACGATGCCCATGTACCATGAAAGAGAGTTTAATATACATTAATACAAATGTAGAATGTGTTTAGAAATTTAAAAACAACACTAAAGATCATAGGCTTCAGTAAATAGAGCATTTACCGAAAATTCAATATTTTCGTAGGGGTTAACCCATAGATTTTGAGAAAAATTCAAAAATATGAAAATACTGTTTTAATGCATAGTTGCATCCTTCACCAACATATTATCAAGTTCAAAGAGGTTTGAATTTTTGTTGTCTCCGTTTCTCTAGCAAATAACGATTTTATAGTGGTTAGTCACCAATTTAGGGACTGTTATGAAGTTTTACTAAATTAATTGACAAAAAATTAAAACGATGCCCATGTACCATGAAAGAGAGTTTAATATACATTAATACAAATGTAGAATGTGTTTAGAAATTTAAAAACAACACTAAAGATCATAGGCTTCAGTAAATAGAGCATTTACCGAAAATTCAATATTTTCGTAGGGTTAACCCATAGATTTTGAGAAAAATTCAAAAATATGAAAATACTGTTTTAATGCATAGTTGCATCCTTCACCAACATATTATCAAGTTCAAAGAGGTTTGAAATTTTGTTGTGTCCGTTTCTCTAGCAAATAACGATTTTATAGTGGTTATCCACCAATTTAGGGACTGTTATGAAGTTTTAGTAAATTAATTGACAAAAATTAAAACGATGCCCATGTACCATGAAAGAGAGTTTAATATACATTAATACAAATGTAGAATGTGTTTAGAAATTTAAAAACAACACTAAAGATCATAGGCTTCAGTAAATAGAGCATTTACCGAAAATTCAATATTTTCGTAGGGAACCCATAGATTTTGAGAAAAATTCAAAATATGAAAATACTGTTTTAATGCATAGTTGCATCCTTCACCAACATATTATCAAGTTCAAAGAGGTTTGAAATTTTTGTTGTCTCCGTTTCTCTAGCAAATAACGATTTTATAGTGGTTTATCCACCAATTTAGGGACTGTTATGAAGTTTTAGTAAATTAATTGACAAAAAATTAAAACGATGCCCATGTACCATGAAAGAGAGTTTAATATACATTAATACAAATGTAGAATGTGTTTAGAAATTTAAAACAACACTAAAGATCATAGGCTTCAGTAAATAGAGCATTTACCGAAAATTCAATATTTTCGTAGGGGTTAACCCATAGATATTGAGAAAAATTCAAAAATATGAAAATACTGTTTTAATGCATAGTTGCATCCTCCACCAACATATGATGAAGTTCAAAGAGGTTTGAAACTTTCGTTGTCTCCGTTTCTCTAGCAAATAACAATTTTATAGTGGTTAGTCAACCAATTTAGGGACTGTTATGAAGTTTTAGTAAATTAATTGACAAAAAATTAAAACGATGCCCATGTACCATGAAAGAGAGTTTAATATACATTAATACAAATGTAGAATGTGTTTAGAAATTTAAAAACAACACTAAAGATCATAGGCTTCAGTAAATAGAGCATTTACCGAAAATTCAATATTTTCGTAGGGGTTAACCCATAGATTTTGAGAAAAATTCAAAAATATGAAAATACTGTTTTAATGCATAGTTGCATCCTTCACCAACATATTATCAAGTTCAAAGAGGTTTGGAACTTTCGTTGTCTCCGTTTCTCTAGCAAATAACAATTTTATAGTGGTTAGTCCACCAATTTAAGGACTGTTATGAAGTTTTAGTAAATTAATTGACAAAAAATTAAAACGATGCCCATGTACCATGAAAGAGAGTTTAATATACATTAATACAAATGTAGAATGTGTTTAGAAATTTTAAAACAACACTAAAGATCATAGGCTTCAGTAAATAGAGCATTTACCGAAAATTCAATTTATTCGTTGGGGGTTTAACCCATAGATTTTGAGACAAAATCAAAAATATGAAAATACTGTTTTAATGCATAGTTGCATCCTTCACCAACATATTATCAAGTTCAAAGAGGTTTGAAATTTTGTTGTCTCCGTTTCTCTAGCAAATAACGATTTTATAGTGGTTAGTCACCAATTTAGGGACTGTTATGAAGTTTTACTAAATTAATTGACAAAAAATTAAAACGATGCCCATGTACCATGAAAGAGAGTTTAATATACATTAATACAAATGTAGAATGTGTTTAGAAATTTAAAAACAACACTAAAGATCATAGGCTTCAGTAAATAGAGCATTTACCGAAAATTCAATATTTTCGTAGGGGTTAACCCATAGATTTTGAGAAAAATTCAAAAATATGAAAATACTGTTTTAATGCATAGTTGCATCCTTCACCAACATATTATCAAGTTCAAAGAGGTTTGGAACTTTCGTTGTCTCCGTTTCTCTAGCAAATAACAATTTTATAGTGGTTAGTCAACCAATTTAGGGACTGTTATGAAGTTTTAGTAAATTAATTGACAAAAAATTAAAACGATGCCCATGTACCATGAAAGAGAGTTTAATATACATTAATACAAATGTAGAATGTGTTTAGAAATTTAAAAACAACACTAAAGATCATAGGCTTCAGTAAATAGAGCATTTACCGAAAATTCAATATTTTCGTAGGGTTAACCCATAGATTTTGAGAAAAATTCAAAAATATGAAAATACTGTTTTAATGCATAGTTGCATCCTTCACCAACATATTATCAAGTTCAAAGAGGTTTGAAATTTTTGTTGTGTCCGTTTCTCTAGCAAATAACGATTTTATAGTGGTTATCCACCAATTTAGGGACTGTTATGAAGTTTTAGTAAATTAATTGACAAAAATTAAAACGATGCCCATGTACCATGAAAGAGAGTTTAATATACATTAATACAAATGTAGAATGTGTTTAGAAATTTAAAAACAACACTAAAGATCATAGGCTTCAGTAAATAGAGCATTTACCGAAAATTCAATATTTTCGTAGGGGTTAACCCATAGATTTTGAGAAAAATTCAAAAATATGAAAATACTGTTTTAATGCATAGTTGCATCCTTCACCAACATATGATGAAGTTCAAAGAGGTTTGAACTTTTTTGTCTCCGTTTCTCTAGCAAATAACGATTTTATAGTGGTTAGTCCACCAATTTAGGGACTGTTATGAAGTTTTAGTAAATTAATTGACAAAAAATTAAAACGATGCCCATGTACCATGAAAGAGAGTTTAATATACATTAATACAAATGTAGAATGTGTTTAGAAATTTAAAACAACACTAAAGATCATAGGCTTCAGTAAATAGAGCATTTACCGAAAATTCAATATTTTCGTAGGGGTTAACCCATAGATTTTGAGAAAAATTCAAAAATATGAAAATACTGTTTTAATGCATAGTTGCATCCTTCACCAACATATTATGAAGTTCAAAGAGGTTTGAAATTTTTGTTGTCTCCGTTTCTCTAGCAAATAACGATTTTATAGTGGTTATCCACCAATTTAGGGACTGTTATGAAGTTTTAGTAAATTAATTGACAAAAAATTAAAACGATGCCCATGTACCATGAAAGAGAGTTTAATATACATTAATACAAATGTAGAATGTGTTTAGAAATTTTAAAAACAACACTAAAGATCATAGGCTTCAGTAAATAGAGCATTTACCGAAAATTCAATATTTTCGTAGGGGTTAACCCATAGATTTTGAGAAAAATTCAAAAATATGAAAATACTGTTTTAATGCATAGTTGCATCCTTCACCAACATATGATGAAGTTCAAAGAGGTTTGAAACTTTTTTTGTCTCCGTTTCTCTAGCGAATAACGATTTTATAGTGGTTGATCCACCAATTTAGGGACTGTTATGAAGTTTTAGTAAATTAATTGACAAAAAATTAAAAAGATGCCCATGTACCTTGATAGAGAGTTTAATATACATTAATACAAATGTAGAATGTGTTTAGAAATTTAAAAACAACACTAAAGATCATAGGCTTCAGTAAATAGAGCATTTACCGAAAATTCAATATTTTCGTAGGGGTTAACCCATAGATTTTGAGAAAAATTCAAAAATATGAAAATACTGTTTTAATGCATAGTTGCATCCTTCACCAACATATTATCAAGTTCAAAGAGGTTTGAAATTTTTGTTGTGTCCGTTTCTCTAGCAAATAACGATTTTATAGTGGTTATCCACCAATTTAGGGACTGTTATGAAGTTTTAGTAAATTAATTGACAAAAATTAAAACGATGCCCATGTACCATGAAAGAGAGTTTAATATACATTAATACAAATGTAGAATGTGTTTAGAAATTTAAAACAACACTAAAGATCATAGGCTTCAGTAAATAGAGCATTTACCGAAAATTCAATATTTTCGTAGGGGTTAACCCATAGATTTTGAGAAAAATTCAAAAATATGAAAATACTGTTTTAATGCATAGTTGCATCCTTCACCAACATATGATGAAGTTCAAAGAGGTTTGGAACTTTTTTTGTCTACGTTTCTCTAGCAAATAACGATTTTATAGTGGTTGATCCACCAATTTAAGGACTGTTATGAAGTTTTAGTAAATTAATTGACAAAAAATTAAAACGATGCCCATGTACCATGAAAGAGAGTTTAATATACATTAATACAAATGTAGAATGTGTTTAGAAATTTAAAAACAACACTAAAGATCATAGGCTTCAGTAAATAGAGCATTTACCGAAAATTCAATATTTTCGTAGGGGTTAACCCATAGATTTTGAGAAAAATTCAAAAATATGAAAATACTGTTTTAATGCATAGTTGCATCCTTCACCAACATATTATCAAGTTCAAAGAGGTTTGGAACTTTCGTTGTCTCCGTTTCTCTAGCAAATAACGATTTTATAGTGGTTTATCCACCAATTTAGGGACTGTTATGAAGTTTTAGTAAATTAATTGACAAAAAATTAAAACGATGCCCATGTACCATGAAAGAGAGTTTAATATACATTAATACAAATGTAGAATGTGTTTAGAAATTTAAAAACAACACTAAAGATCATAGGCTTCAGTAAATAGAGCATTTACCGAAAATTCAATATTTTCGTAGGGGTTAACGCATAGATTTTGAGAAAAATTCAAAAATATGAAAATACTGTTTTAATGCATAGTTGCATCCTTCACCAACATATTATCAAGTTCAAAGAGGTTTGAAATTTTTGTTGTGTCCGTTTCTCTAGCAAATAACGATTTTATAGTGGTTATCCACCAATTTAGGGACTGTTATGAAGTTTTAGTAAATTAATTGACAAAAAATTAAAACGATGCCCATGTACCATGAAAGAGAGTTTAATATACATTAATACAAATGTAGAATGTGTTTAGAAATTTAAAAACAACACTAAAGATCATAGGCTTCAGTAAATAGAGCATTTACCGAAAATTCAATATTTTCGTAGGGGTTAACCCATAGATTTTGAGAAAAATTCAAAAATATGAAAATACTGTTTTAATGCATAGTTGCATCCTTCACCAACATATGATGAAGTTCAAAGAGGTTTGAAACTTTTTTTTGTCTCCGTTTCTCTAGCAAATAACGATTTTATAGTGGTTAGTCCACCAATTTAGGGACTGTTATGAAGTTTTAGTAAATTAATTGACAAAAAATTAAAACGATGCCCATGTACCATGAAAGAGAGTTTAATATACATTAATACAAATGTAGAATGTGTTTAGAAATTTAAAAACAACACTAAAGATCATAGGCTTCAGTAATAGAGCATTTACCGAAAATTCAATATTTTCGTAGGGGTTAACCCATAGATTTTGAGAAAAATTCAAAAATATGAAAATACTGTTTTAATGCATAGTTGCATCCTTCACCAACATATGATGAAGTTCAAAGAGGTTTGGAACTTTTTTTTGTCTCCGTTTCTCTAGCAAATAACGATTTTATAGTGGTTAGTCACCAATTTAGGGACTGTTATGAAGTTTTAGTAAATTAATTGACAAAAAATTAAAACCATGCCCATGTACCATGAAAGAGAGTTTAATATACATTAATACAAATGTAGAATGTGTTTAGAAATTTAAAAACAACACTAAAGATCATAGGCTTCAGTAAATAGAGCATTTACCGAAAATTCAATATTTTCGTAGGGGTTAACCCATAGATATTGAGAAAAATTCAAAAATATGAAAATACTGTTTTAATGCATAGTTGCATCCTTCACCAACATATTATCAAGTTCAAAGAGGTTTGAATTTTGTTGTCTCCGTTTCTCTAGCAAATAACGATTTTATAGTGGTTAGTCCACCAATTTAGGGACTGTTATGAAGTTTTAGTAAATTAATTGACAAAAAATTAAAACGATGCCCATGTACCATGAAAGAGAGTTTAATATACATTAATACAAATGTAGAATGTGTTTAGAAATTTTAAAACAACACTAAAGATCATAGGCTTCAGTAATAGAGCATTTACCGAAAATTCAATATTTTCGTAGGGGTTAACCCATAGATTTTGAGAAAAATTCAAAAATATGAAAATACTGTTTTAATGCATAGTTGCATCCTTCACCAACATATGATGAAGTTCAAAGAGGTTTTTGAACTTTTTTTGTCTCCGTTTCTCTAGCAAATAACGATTTTATAGTGGTTAGTCCACCAATTTAGGGACTGTTATGAAGTTTTACTAAATTAATTGACAAAAAATTAAAACGATGCCCATGTACCATGAAAGAGAGTTTAATATACATTAATACAAATGTAGAATGTGTTTAGAAATTTAAAAACAACACTAAAGATCATAGGCTTCAGTAAATAGAGCATTTACCGAAAATTCAATATTTTCGTAGGGGGGTTAACCCATAGATTTTGAGAAAAATTCAAAAATATGAAAATACTGTTTTAATGCATAGTTGCATCCTTCACCAACATATTATGAAGTTCAAAGAGGTTTGAAATTTTTGTTGTGTCCGTTTCTCTAGCAAATAACGATTTTATAGTGGTTATCCACCAATTTAGGGACTGTTATGAAGTTTTAGTAAATTAATTGACAAAAAATTAAAACGATGCCCATGTACCACGAAGGAGAGTTTAATATACATTAATACAAATGTAGAATGTGTTTAGAAATTTAAAACAACACTAAAGATCATAGGCTTCAGTAAATAGAGCATTTACCAAAAATTCAATATTTTCGTAGGGGTTAACCCATAGATATTGAGAAAAATTCAAAAATATGAAAATACTGTTTTAATGCATAGTTGCATCCTTCACCAACATATGATGAAGTTCAAAGAGGTTTGGAATTTTTTGTGTCTCCGTTTCTCTAGCAAATAACGATTTTATAGTGGTTAGTCAACCAATTTAGGGAGTATTATGAAGTTTTACTAAATTAATTGACAAAAAATTAAAACGATGCCCATGTACCATGAAAGAGAGTTTAATATACATTAATACAAATGTAGAATGTGTTTAGAAATTTAAAACAACACTAAAGATCATAGGCTTCAGTAAATAGAGCATTTACCGAAAATTCAATATTTTCGTAGGGGTTAACCCATAGATTTTGAGAAAAATTCAAAATATGAAAATACTGTTTAATGCATAGTTGCATCCTTCACCAACATATATCAAGTTCAAAGAGGTTTGAAACTTTTGTTGTGTCCGTTTCTCTAGCAAATAACGATTTTATAGTGGTTATCCACCAATTTAGGGACTGTTATGAAGTTTTAGTAAATTAATTGACAAAAAATTAAAACGATGCCCATGTACCATGAAAGAGTGTTTAATATACATTAATACAAATGTAGAATGTGTTTAGAAATTTAAAAACAACACTAAAGATCATAGGCTTCAGTAAATAGAGCATTTACCGAAAATTCAATATTTTCGTAGGGGTTAACCCATAGATTTTGAGAAAATTCAAAATATGAAAATACTGTTTTAATGCATAGTTGCATCCTTCACCAACATATGATGAAGTTCAAAGAGGTTTGAAATTTTTTTTGTCTCCGTTTCTCTAGCAAATAACGATTTTATAGTGGTTAGTCCACCAATTTAGGGATTGTTATGAAGTTTTACTAAATTAATTGACAAAAAATTAAAACGATGCCCATGTACCATGAAAGAGAGTTTAATATACATTAATACAAATGTAGAATGTGTTTAGAAATTTAAAAACAACACTAAAGATCATAGGCTTCAGTAAATAGAGCATTTACCGAAAATTCAATATTTTCGTAGGGGTTAACCCATAGATTTTGAGAAAAATTCAAAAATATGAAAATACTGTTTTAATGCATAGTTGCATCCTTCACCAACATATGATGAAGTTCAAAGAGGTTTGGAACTTTTGTTGTCTCCGTTTCTCTAGCAAATAACGATTTTATAGTGGTTAGTCAACAATTTAGGGACTGTTATGAAGTTTTACTAATTAATTGACAAAAAAAATTTAAAATGATGCCCATGTACCATGAAAGAGAGTTTAATATACATTAATACAAATGTAGAATGTGTTTAGAAATTTAAAAAAACACTAAAGATCATAGGCTTCAGTAATAGAGCATTTACCGAAAATTCAATATTTTCGTAGGGGTTAACCCATAGATTTTGAGAAAAATTCAAAAATATGAAAATACTGTTTTAATGCATAGTTGCATCCTTCACCAACATATATCAAGTTCAAAGAGGTTTGAAATTTTTGTTGTGTCCGTTTCTCTAGCAAATAACGATTTTATAGTGGTTAGTCCACCAATTTAGGGACTGTTATGAAGTTTTAGTAAATTAATTGACAAAAAATTAAAACGATGCCCATGTACCATGAAAGAGTTTAATATACATTAATACAAATGTAGAATGTGTTTAGAAATTAAAAACAACACTAAAGATCATAGGCTTCAGTAAATAGAGCATTTACCGAAAATTCAATATTTTCGTAGGGGTTAACCCATAGATTTTGAGAAAAATTCAAAATATGAAAATACTGTTTTAATGCATAGTTGCATCCTTCACCAACATATATGAAGTTCAAAGAGGTTTGAAATTTTTGTTGTCTCCGTTTCTCTAGCAAATAACGATTTTATAGTGGTTAGTCCACCAATTTAGGGACTGTTATGAAGTTTTAGTAAATTAATTGACAAAAAATTAAAACGATGCCCATGTACCATGAAAGAGAGTTTAATATACATTAATACAAATGTAGAATGTGTTTAGAAATTTAAAACAACACTAAAGATCATAGGCTTCAGTAAATAGAGCATTTACCGAAAATTCAATATTTTCGTAGGGGTTAACCCATAGATTTTGAGAAAATTCAAAAATATGAAAATACTGTTTTAATGCATAGTTGCATCCTTCACCAACATATGATGAAGTTCAAAGAGGTTTGGAACTTTTGTTGTCTCCGTTTCTCTAGCAAATAACGATTTTATAGTGGTTAGTCCACCAATTTAGGGACTGTTATGAAGTTTTAGTAAATTAATTGACAAAAAATTAAAACGATGCCCATGTACCATGAAAGAGAGTTTAATATACATTAATACAAATGTAGAATGTGTTTAGAAATTTTAAAACAACACTAAAGATCATAGGCTTCAGTAATAGAGCATTTACCGAAAATTCAATATTTTCGTAGGGGTTAACCCATAGATTTTGAGAAAATTCAAAAATATGAAAATACTGTTTTAATGCATAGTTGCATCCTTCACCAACATATGATAAAGTTCAAAGAGGTTTGAAATTTTTGTTGTGTCCGTTTCTCTAGCAAATAACGATTTTATAGTGGTTATCCACCAATTTAGGGACTGTTATGAAGTTTTAGTAAATTAATTGACAAAAAATTAAAACGATGCCATGTACCATGAAAGAGAGTTTAATATACATTAATACAAATGTAGAATGTGTTTAGAAATTTAAAACAACACTAAAGATCATAGGCTTCAGTAAATAGAGCATTTACCGAAAATTCAATATTTTCGTAGGGGTTAACCCATAGATTTTGAGAAAAATTCAAAAATATGAAAATACTGTTTTAATGCATAGTTGCATCCTTCACCAACATATTATCAAGTTCAAAGAGGTTTGAAATTTTTGTGTCCGTTTCTCTAGCAAATAACGATTTTATAGTGGTTATCCACCAATTTAGA
>NW_026016109.1:0-7834 GCF_020379485.1 Brassica napus | reverse complement strand
ATTTTTACTACTATCTATGTTTTCAAACAATACTAAAGATACTTCGATTTTAATAAGATAGATATGTAAAAATTGGTTAGAGAATATCTTGTTAGAAGATAATAGTAAGTTGGTAACAAATAATCTGATTAAAAATTAATTATTGTATTCTTGTAATTCAAATATATATGTGTGAAAAATATTAATCATCAAATTAGAAAGTCTATATATCTTATCATTCAAATATATGTATATATATGCGTGAATTATATTAGTCATCAAACTATTTAACATATATTTGAAAAAATGACTTTATTTTTTTTTTCAAAAAATATTATATTTTTTTCAAAAATATTTATATTTTTTTTTGTAAAAAAAAAGGTTAAACCCGGGGTCTATTAAAGACACAGACCTAACCCCCGGGTGGAGGTAAAGCCCACGGATAGACCCTCTCCTGGGCATTCAAATGAGCCGAAAGCAATAGCCATATCCGTGTGGCCAGCGGGGTTCGAACTAGGGTTCGCCGTATTGGGTTTAATCCCTCTAGCGCCACTGGACTACCACCACATGGTAAAAATATTTATATTTGTATGTGAAATGAAATAATAATATACATGAATTTTTTTTAAATTTAAAGTTTGTACTGCCAAGTTTAATAGAATATATGTAAAATTGGTTAGAGAATATCTGGTTAGAAGATAATATTAAGTTTGGTAAGAGAATAATCTGATTAAAATCAATTATTGTATTCTTATAATTCAAATATATATGTGGGAATAATATTAATCATCAATTATAAATGTCTATATATCTGATCATTCAAATATATATGCGGAGTTATATTAGTAATCAAACTATTTACACTTTATTAAAAAATGACTTTATATAACTATTAAAACAGAAGTACAAATAAGATTTTATCCTGAGTTTCCTCAATAATTACAATCTAATGCTATTGAAATTAAAACACGGTCGTTTAAGCATTAGCTACTAATTCTCATCGTTGCAGCCCATATTATTCTCTGTATCTCCACGAAAGAGGCCTTCACGATGGAAGCGTCAAGAACGTTCGAATCAAAGATGAGGTGATGCTGCTCTGAGATATAAACCATGTGGAACATGGATTAAGTTTGGTGATATATATTCTGATTTTCAAGGTTATTCCAATTAAAAATCACACCATTTAATCTTCTGGGTTTGTTAGAACATCCACTTAGTGTGTTTACAATAAATCGTAACAATTTAAAAGTATGATTATAGGAAAGGTTGCATTTGCTGGTTTGATTTGCGATGTAAAGATGTCTAATTCACCGTGACGTTGGAAAAAATCAATTGTCTCTTTGTTATGAGAAAGGTTTTGACGTTTTGTTTCATGTCTTGGTTCTCTCTTGTTTCATCTCTTTAACCACCAATGGTGATACATTTTTTTTCTTTCTTGATTCAGGTAAGCATCTTATGGCAATGAACGAGCCAACTAGATTTACAAAATGGTAGAGGATCAGAAGTCAAGCAGTGTAAGAAATTAGGTTTTCTTTGGCTGCTTATTTGTATTTATGTTTGTTCGTCATTCATCTTTCCTTTTTTACTTTCTTTTGCTGCGACAGAATACTTGAAACCAGACAATCGGTTGTAAAGGGAACCATCTACGCAGAGATTTATGGTGAGTTTTCAAACAAGTGCTTTTTGGCTTCTTTGTGGTTTTAGCTTTCCTGGTTGGTAAACAGTTGAAAGTGGCTCAAGAATCTTTGCAGAAGTTAAAAGAGTTCGATATAAGGTACATCATTAACCACTACTGTCTTATTGTTTTTTAATGGGGTTTGTCGATTTTATGATTATTTCACACATGAAGCTTTTAACCTTTGGTTGAAGGATGAATCACATATCGATTGCAGCAGCAGTTATTACATAACAACACAGCTCTCTGATGAAAAGAAGCCTCTTCGAGGTTGTTGTATACACATTTTCTATACTTAAAACGTTATAGGCTTATAGCATCAAATTTCATTTAAAACAAGCATTCTCTGCTATTGAACCCCCTTGCATATATGTTGGGTGTCAACTAGACTTGCAAAATGAACAATAAGAAACTCTTACAAAGATCTTGACCTTCACCTTTGCAGGATCAAACCTGTAGATGGAAAGACTGTCACCAAGACTATGAGTCCATGAGATTGGAGGGTAAAACACGTTCCCAGCAGCAAGTGGATAACAGATTTAGTATCGCAAACTTTTCTCAGAAGGAGTGGCACTTTCATACGTTTGGGTTCGTTTCTATGTCCAATCTCTGGTATTATTAATTTAAATTTGAAAGTAAAAGGCCAAAACCAATTTAAATTCCTACATTACTGGATTAATTAAATAAAATAGGCATTTTTACTATACATAAATTAGATTAGATATGTAAAATAATTTTATAAATTTAAAATGATGTAGTTTCTAAAATTTAAAATATAATTAAATAAAATTGAAAATGTAATGTATGCAAAACAATAAAAGTATAATTAATATATTTTGAGTAATTTTTTATATTTGATTATTTTGTACCACAATTTTGCACGAGTATATAGATATATACATTAAAATACTTACAAATTAAATTATATATAAAACATAAATCATCCATATTACATAAGAATTACACTTATAAATTAACCTTGAAAACTTCAGTTATTTACAAAATATCATTTTAAAAACTATATAGTTAGATTTTAATTATTTATTAGTAATAACTAAAAATAAAATAATTATTTATATAATATATTAATAAAATATAAATTAGTCTGTTAATATATTATTGGTAGCATATTTTCATAAATAAAATTCACTGAAAGCCGAAACACTAAAATTATATGATAAAAAGTATAGGTGACACAATTGACGGTTTAAATTAACAAAATATAGTTACTCAGTGTAATAATAGAATGCTATGTTTAACCTGTTAAATAGAATTGTTATGTTTAACCTGTTAATTAGAATTGTTATGTTAACCTGTTAAATAAAAACAATTATATAATATATGTAAACAATAAATTATATTATTAATTTATACAAAAAAATATTAATAAAAACAAAAACAATTACCCGTGCGGTCGCACGGGTCAAGCTCTAGTATGTTTAATAAAACATTTATAGTTATATTTTGTATGTGAGATGAAATAACAGTATACAAGAAAATATAGTATTTAATTTTTGATATCATATTTAAAAAAAAAATCTGTTAATTTTATTGTAACCTTGATTATAGAATATTTCGGTTAAGGAATAATGATGGTAAGTTTAATTAGAGAAATAATCTAACAAACTAAATGATTTTTTTAATTAATTAATAATTATTAAATTAATGGTACAAATTGTAATTATATATAGTGAATGAATGGTTATTTTTAAAGGTAATTCAGTTTTAATAACGTAGATGTTGCTAAAAGCAAAACCAATCAATCGTAAACCGACGTTTCTGAAAACAATTGTAAACCGGAGTTACAATCAATTTGGCCGGTTCTAACATTAAGATAACAAAATGTAAAGATGTCAATCTGACTCCCACCAAAGGTCGTTAAGTCTTTTTCTTCCTGCAACCTCTTCTTCTTCTTCTCTCTCTCTCATTTGGGTTTGTGATTATACAGACTTGAGCAGACCAGAATATATGGCGGTAGTAGGATCACGGTCGCGGCGAGCAGAGGTATGCTGATCTCATCCACCTTCTCCCTTCTTTCGTTTCGCTCTAGAATAGGGGTTGCTATATTTGGTGAAATGAAATAATTGCAGATGAATTGGGCTACGATATGCTGCTCAGCCTTCTCCTGTCTCCAGCTCTACTGGGCACGTCTTGTCATCCGCAAATGGTTCAACGTTTCTCCTTTGATTCCGATTATAGCGCCGATACTGACGACGACAGACTCTCCCGTCCCGGCAGCCAAGGTCAAACCTCATATCTATCAATTAATTCCTTTTTTTAATTTAATTAATGTGACTGAAACTGAACCTGGTGTAACAGATTTTGATCCACGTAGCTCTGGTGCCACCAATGATGATGGTAATGTTGATAACTCTCAATTGTATATTCAGATTCCTTGTTCTTATGATTGAAACTTAATCTCAGATTGTCCTAAACTTAGAAGACGCAATTCAGAAACTTTCAGGGGTTCAGTATATTGACACACAAGCAGTCAGGTCTTTCTTTTATTTCTCTGCTTTTAATCTGTGCTTCTTTTGTTGCTTAGTGAGTCCCCTGGTGTGTTATGTGGTTTTGATGTAGCCAGAATCTGTGCCGGGACATGGAATGTTGGAGGCACAGTTCCACCTGCTGACTTGGATATCGATGGTTGGCTTGACACTCTTGAACCTGCCGATATTTATGTTCTTGGGTATTGTTTTTTTCTTCTTTCTTTTTGCTCTCATGTCTTTCACTTAATTACAAATGGTGAGTCAGTTCATTTTCAGTCTTCAGGAAATCGTTCCCTTAAATGCTGGAAACATTTTGGTATTGAGGATGACCAGCCTGCTTCTGAATGGGAGAACATCATACGTGATGCTTTAAACCGAGTTCGACCTAGAAATCCCAAGTCTCTTAGTCACAGTGATCCTCCCTCTCCCTCAATGTTTAAGGTTTCTCACGATATGTTTCTTGAGACAAGACATGGTGCTTGTGATACATTTTTCTCTTGTGAAAGACCAATCCTAAGTGAAGATTCACTTACTAACATAGAAGTTTTGGATTCCACCAATGACAACGCATCACCATCAATGCAAATTACTAGTGATTCCCAAAGGGAAGAAAGGTTTAGTTACAATGAAAGAGTTGGTCTGAGCTGGCCAGAACCTCCCTTAAAGCTGCTCAATCAATATGTGTTGGAAAGACGTGGTGGTGCCTTCAAGTCACTGAATCTGAGTATCATGAATCTGAGAAAACAGCGTATGTAAGGATCGTGAGCAAACAGATGGTGGGAGGTTTCTCACCGTCTGGGTTCGGAGGAGCTTGCGCAAGCACATAAGTAACCTTAGTGTGTCCACTGTCGGTGTTGGTATTATGGGATACATTGGTAACAAGGTCTTGATTTCTCTATTTTTCTCTTAATAATAATTTATTCCTAAGGTAGCAATAACTTAACGGTTTGTTGTGGTGTTACTTACAGGGATCTGTATCTGTGAGCATGTCAATCTATCAAACACCGTTTTGTGTCCTGTGCTCACATCTGTCATCAGGGGAAAAGGATACAGATCACCAGAAAAAGAACGATGATGTACGTGAAATTCACAGAAGAACGCTGTTTCATCCCCATTCTTCAAGTGCCAGTGTTCTTCAAGAAGCATCCGTGATCATGAGTACGTTTTATTTCTCGGTTGATACAATCTCTCTCTCTTAGTTTATGAACATAACCAGATGAGCTTTTGTAGAAGAGTAATCTGGCTGGGAGATCTTAACTATCGGATTAACTTGTCGTATGAGAAGACACACGAGCTTATTGCAAGAAAGGAATGGCAGAGGTTGCTTGAGAATGACCAGGTACGTTTATTGCATTTGTTTACATTAATTTAAATCACATAGTCCTTATGTTTATGTTTTGTGAAGGTTACGTATTGTATCAAACCTTTGATATGTCTTATTTATTTGGTAGCTTTCAAACGAATGAGGAAAGGCAACGTATTCGAGGGATGGTCGGGGGGGGTTTTATGTTTTCCACCGACATACAAATACGAAATTGACTCAGAAAACTACATCGGAGATGACCCGGAATCAGGAAAACGTAGACCGGCCTGGTACTCTTGTCACACACTATGTTACACGTATTTTGGTGTAACGCATAGAAAAGGTAAAAGAAAAGTGAATGTGTGTGGTTCAGGTGTGACCGCGTCATTGGAAAGGGAAGGGAATGAAGCTTCTTAGTTACAGAAGGAAGAGATTAAGCTATCGGATCCCGGCCTGTCACAGCCACGTTCTTGGCCGAGGTTGGTGAGGTTTTGTCTCTATGGAAACTTCAGGTGCGCTTGCAATCATTATGCGAGATCAAAGCCAATGATGAGCTTGTAAGGTCGCTAAAACCCCTCTTAGGTCAGATCAAATTTGTACAAACTCCCTCTTCTGTAAGAGGATACCACATATTATTATTTGCAATTGTGTATTATCTTAGAGGAATGTATAATAGTGGCAGGCGAGAATACAAATAATATTTGAAGATAAGAAGACCGCATTTCATGTAGATATATTTCATTTTGCTTCAACGCAAGTTATTATTATTAGGATCTGTTCTTGTTTAACGTTGAATTGTAGGCATCTAATTATGAAACAGAGAGGAACAACCAGGAGTTAATATAGAAAAAAAAAATAAACCAGTGGTTTCATATCCTCACTTTATCTCTGGCACCTCGAGACGTGATCTTTCTGTCTTTAACACATTATGCGTGTGAAGAAGATGCAAAAAACGAAACAAAACCAGCCACCTTCGGTGGGTGTGACACACTGGTTTTGGCCTCCTGCCAATCGAGTAAGAGTTCAAGTCAAAGACAAGGAGTATCAGGGGCGGAGGGTAAGGTAGTGTGCTCGGCTACTCAAGAGTATGATAGACGGGGCGGTGGGCAGGCAAGTTAAATAGGATTAAGGCAATCAGGACTGCTTGGGTCCGTCAATAGTGGTTACTGGTGAGGGTATCCTAATGCGTTATGAGTCAACCGAATTCCGAATCGTATTCAAAGAATATTTTTACTAATGTTGGGACAAAATGTTAACAAGACATACATTCGCATTAAAGAAGATAAAAATAATATTAGATAATATCTAAATACAACGTTTACTTCGTTTTTTTAATATGTTTCCTATTCTATTACTATTTTGTTTTCACTTGCACCATAATATGTACAAAATGTAGTAGACAAAATTTTCATAAAGATATCGATATATTGATTTCTAGATATATACGGTGGGGAATTGCTAAAATGACTTGGAACTTGATTTTGATTGCAAAGATATATCCAAACTTGAATCAAATACCAAAACTAATCCAAAAGTTTTGTAAAATTACAGCCAGCCCTTTGTAACAAACAAAAAACAGAATTTATTTTTACGAATATAGCTCCGAAAAGTTTTCTGAGTCTTCTGAACTATGTACGTGTCTAGACGATATCCATGGAATTATTCTGGTATAGTGATCTTACAAATAATTTATAAACTATTAAAAAAAGTCTTTTGACAAGTAAACATTAAAATCATATAATATAAACAGTTTAAGTGATATAAATTAAAAATAATAAAAATTGAATAATTTTCAACATAGATGAGTGAAAGTAGTTAATCATGATATTCTTTGGCGGGCTTTTCGCAAAATGACCTACAACTCAAGTCAACACAAAACTAACTCATTTTTTTTGGAAATTAGTTTTGCCATATTCACCCCACAAGTTCATATAATTACGAAAAATACCATCATTTTTTTTTCTTTTCGAAAATGACATTTTTACTCTCTCACCCTCATCATCTTCAAATAATTAAAGATTGCCATTGTCATCAATACCCTAACCACCTGAACAACCAATTGAAGCTCTTAATGCTCCCAAAATCAATTTACCCTTCTTATTCTCCATTCTTATGAACTAAACAACATCTCTCTCACTTTCTCTCACATTAAGCTAAAAAAACCAAAATTTTGATTCTACATTTTTATGGTATAGAGTCATAGAAGCTAGCTAAAATCTGGGTGGGTCACTTCGTTTGAGATTATGGTTTTTGCAGAAGTCTTATGTGTGCTAAGGAAGTTATCTCTCCAATTTAAGGTATGAAATCGAGTTTTTCCAGATCTGTTCGTCCAGACGACTTACTGTAAGTCGTTAAGTCATCTAGTCAATGCAGAGGTTATTTTGCAAT
>NW_026016108.1:0-29836 GCF_020379485.1 Brassica napus | reverse complement strand
GTGATCGCACTTCAGAGAATTGCTGAGAGATTAATCGGGGTTAATGGTGACACTGATTAAGAATCTTTGGCCTAAAAGGAGCTCTTTTGTTCAATAATTCATCTGAAAAAATTTCTTGACTTTTTGTTTTGTAATTTCTCCGTGATTGATTTGTTGATGAAGTATCCTCCAAATACCATGTCTGGTTGTAGAACACTGAAATTTCACAGAGATACTTGTCACACATGCTACATACTTATCTAATTGGATATCTGTTTTAATCTTGATCGGTGTGTGCAAAGGACACTATCCAAGATATATATGTCTAGATTAATAGCGACCTTTGTTGCTCTTTGTTCCTTTTCTTCATGCAATTAGTCTAGTTTTGGGTTTCTTTGCTAAAGAACACTCGAACTTAAAATTAGTCTACGGTCGTATGTCATATATATGTGGCAGTGGCAGTGGCAGTGGCAGTGGCAGTGGCCTAATGGGTTTACTCAGTAGAAAAAGTAATCGTTGTTTTCTTTTTCTCCTATAAGAATGAATCCACTAAGCTACAACCCTTTTAACAGGTGTGATATTCTTCTCTATCTGTGGTAGTAGAAGTTCCAAATTAAAAACATACAAAACCTCTCGGCATTTTCCTTATATATCTAGGAGAGATAACAATGAGCCCACACTAAGCTACAACTTTTCCTATCTTACGCCAGAGAATCTTAAAAAGGATGAGAACAAATGTATGTGTAGGAAATTGAAATGTAACTCATCACTATGCATACGAGTATATCTCTATATAGTTTCTTCGCACTGCATTGATATTTAATTCCACTAAAGCTTGATCATGGAAGAAGTTATTGGGAACCTAATCTACTTGCTTCCATTTTACAATAGTCAAATTCTAGTCATAGCTAGTTTCTTGGTAGTTTCTCTTATATAGTATATAACGTATTGGCACTTTTCAAGCTGCGTCGACTTGAGATTAGGCTTCTTATTGTGTTCCTTATTAATTGCACAGTTTTTTGGTGATTAAAAGTTAAATTACATATTCATAACTTCATATGCAAGTGAATATATAGTGAATTAAAGCCAAACTGTATTTGAATTCTTTCAATAAATCATGGACATCACAAATTAGGATTGCAGCCGTGATCTTACCTAATTTGCTATACCGCTTTCTTGGCTTATCCTTTATGGAGTGATTGTCCCACAACTTTAAGCCAAAGGTTTTGTTTTCAGTTCTCCGATTCAGTTGAATATATGTTTAAAAGCTTCAATAATAGCTAGGTGTAACATGGACACCATGTGAAGCTAAATCCATTGGTATTTATAATTTTCATGTATAAATCGTCAAAATTTATAGCGACTTCACCTACATCTAGAGATTTTCCTTGTATATATGAACTATAGTAGCTAGTTACAAAGATACAAAAAATGATTGTAAACAAACATGTTTGTGATTTTGTTTTAAGCGATATACACCACATTATGTCTATATAGAAGCTAGTTATAAGTAGTATTAATGATACAAACTTAAGTCACTCATATACAATATCTATGTATAATAGCATTCTCTTTCCGTTTCATTCTCTCTATAAAGGCCGCTATTGGTGCTCTTTCTAACTCGTAATAAAAAAAAAAAGGTTCATGAATTGGCTCTTATACGTATTTTGTTTTGTTCTTGATATCTCCAGCATGACCAACATCATCGATCGTTATGGCATACAACATGCTTGTGAACTTAGAAGCTTGGTAAGTTAGCTGAGAACATCATTAACGTGGTCGTTAATGTCATGAAGGATCGAAGTGTTGGCTGCGTCTGAGATAAACTCTATGCTTTGAACTTGTCATAGCGACTGGAGTTTCTAGGTTTCCCATCATTTTTTTTCACGTGCAGGATCTTGCAGAAAATACTCGGAGTTATCTTCCACACAATGAGTTACTCGAATCAGTCAAAAGGTTAGCACTAAGACGCCTTTTCCCCTCTTCATCTGATCAAAAAAGTTTTTTTTTTTCCTTTGTCTACTTATGACTATGCAGCAATCTTGAAGAATCAAATGTCGACAACGTAAGTGTAGATTCTCTAATTTCTCTGGAGGACCAGCTCGAAACTGCTCTGTCTGCAACTAGAGCTAGGAAGGTATATATGCTTGCTACGAAGTGAATGAACCGATTATTACATAAATATTCTGTCTAGTTAGTTTCCTAAGACCTTGCTTGACTTCAGATGAAATAACATAGTTTTAATGTCATGTTGCAGACAGAACTAACGATGGAGTTGTGAAGATGCTTCAAGAAAGGTTAGTGCTACCATCCCGGTCATTATCGGCTATGCTGATTCTTGAATCCTCTTGCAGATCACTAGACCCAAATCTCTAGATTTTGGATGTATCGTTTGGTCTTGCCTTAGTCCCTGAATGTTTTTGGCTTTTGTTATGTGATATTCTAATTAGAACAAAAAGGTTTTGTTGAAATCTTGATTAAATGTGACTTATGGACTTGTCTGGAGATGGCTTGAAAACATGTTAGTTAAGAGACTTATGGACTTGTTAATCATTTTCAAATAGGAGGAGTTGCTGAGAGAAGAGAATCTGGTTTTGGCTAGCCAGGTAACAAGAGTACTATTTGTTATGCTTCTAGATACTAATAAACACTTTATATACGTAGATAGATAATACACATATACAAAGGCGAGGTGGCACAGTTGGCTTAGCGCGTAGGACTTCGCAAGTATAAGAACATATGCATTACTATAGTTGAGGACTTTATGGATGGAAGACAATTTTATCTGAGACCCATAATTAAAGATATGATTTTTTTTCATATTTCCAATTTATATCTCTGTTAAACTTTACTTATTTAGTTGATAAGAATGCAAGAACGTATCTTACAGGACCCAATTAAAATTTAAAATTAGGCAAAAGATATATGCTTCTAGAATTCTTATTTTTCTTATCCTTGTTAATAGAGAAGAATTCTTTTAGAAAGTTCCAAACGAATGTAATAGTTGCACAATTTCGGTTAAATCCATCACTTATCTTTTTTTTAATATAAGTATATGTGCTAACAAACAATCTAAGGGAATTTTCTTACAGATAGGGAAGACGAACGGAGGGAGACAGAACAATTCACCGGCAAATAGCTCCGGCATCAATCCTCCGGAGACTCTCCCGCTGCTAAAGTAACTATCACGATCCAACGGCTGAGTTAACTCAAAGCCTGATTTAAAGTTAAAAAGCAGATGTGTAAACTATAAAAAGCTGCATAATCTCAAAACTCATTTTATCTTGCTGTAATGCGGAAGTTTAGGTAAAAAACGGAGCTATAGTTCTCTTGCTAAAAAATAATTATTATAAAATTAAGATAAAGTATGGAACTTTGTTGTACCTTCATAGACAAGACCAGAGCTCGTATACTTGTGTTCATGTCTGAAAGTACAGGTTTGGATTTTAAGTCGCTTTTCTTCAGCCTGAAGAACCCTAGAGTACTAGAGCTTATTTGTTTGTTTTCCGTATTTTAATTGGAAAAAGATAGTTGCTTGATTACTTGTCTTACGTTACGTGGCAAAGTTAAATCGAATCTTTTGTTGTTACTTACATAGCTTATATATACTTTTAATTTAATTTGATTAGATCATATATCGTCCTACCAAGGACCCTTTCTATCCAATAATGAGCTTCGGCCCGAGAAAGGCCATCTTAAATACACTAGCCCATATGAGCTGTGACATTCTCTTGCATAGCCTTGATCTGTTGTACAGTTTTGTTTACGCCTTTACGGAGATTTTGTTGTTTATCTGTTTTGAACTTTGTTTTTCGTGTTGTTTACGATGGTGATGAATGAAACATTTGAAGGCACACATCATGATAAGGTTAAATAAGAATGCCGAGAGAATTCATGTGTTAGATATTTTCATATATTATCCTCATAATGATTCGATAGACCATTAGCTTTACCAGTAATTTTATGTTCAAAAGCTAAAATTCATGGGATGGTTATTTGGTAGTTGTTAGTATATTAATCAAAAAAATACAAGTTAAAAGATATTAAATTCGGTTTTTAAAAATTAACAATTGTACGAACAATAAAAATTTTTTTATTTATTTTACCCATATTTAAAATCAAGAATATAGAATTATAATAAATTGGTTTTAAATAATTAATAACTATAGAAATGTATTAAATTATATAGTATTATATAGTTACATTTTTTAAAAGATTTTTTACTGGACTTAATAAAACTGATTCGTGGTGGAAAAAAAAAAGTCTGAAATAAGCAACCAAAAAATAGAATTTGATATAATTTATGGCCCAATATAAAAAAGTTCAATTTGGTATAGGTTACGGCCCAAATTTATGGTCCAATATAAAAAAAATTAACTGATTTAAATTAATCATGTGTAAGAAATTAAAATTCGAAAGTTATAAATAACATGAAACGATCAACGTCTGAATATCCTACGCTTTAGTGAGCTGAGAATAACAAATACAATTATAGTGTTAAATAGTAACCAGTTTTCTCAATGCCATGGGTGGTAAAAAGATATAAAACGAAAATCTTAAAGGTTTATAGTAGGCTCAATCAGCCTTATATATGACGATCTCATCTTCTAGGTCTTATGTAGTGCAATTTATAAAATTTAAAGTGGGTTAAACATGTTGTAGCAATCAATTCAATGTTAATGATATCGTCTGTGTATGTTTTTTGAATGGAGATGTCATGTTTTGTATCGTTTAGTTAACTACGACTTTTAATAATAGCCAAAAACAGAACAAATTCTACTCTTTCAAAACAACTCTTTTTGAGTTAACCATTTATAGGTCGTTATAAAAGGCGACAACGCTTTGGTATTTCTTTTCCTTTTATGAAGTTTTAACGGCCGTTTGTCTTTATCTTGAATAAATTAGTAAAAGTAAAACAATACACCAATTGCTAATTGCTAATATTTTATGAATTAGAACCGTCAAAATTTCATTAATAATCCAAAACAGAAGTAAATATCCGAACGGAAGAAAACATGCAAGGGGAAAAATATCCTAAGTTTATAATGGGAAGTAAAGATAGTAGTAGTTTTTAAAAACGTATAGTAAAGACGGTTGACAGCGTTTAACAGTAGACATATTGACAAGTAAAAATTAGACTACCTTGCCATGGTTGGTGGAGACAGTGAAGGTATGGTGATTGGGTGTGAAGTTGAAAGGTGTGACAAGGATCTGAAACAGAAACTCCTTCCCAGTTAGCTCTTCAAGGCAATTTGGGAGATCCTCCTCTCCACTGTTTGAACCTGCAGTATATTACCCCACGGAATTTAAAATTTAAATACAGGTTCCTTGGTAACAACACAGTCTAAAGCTTTACCAAGCTGCTCTAAAAATTGAGATCATAGCGAAAGTTAGAAAAAAAAAAAAGAGTAAAAGATTACTTACGCAGTTCGATTAAGAGGGGACCACAACTCTGGTGTCAAAGAAGAATTCTTCTGGAGCACCTGTTATTTCAGAGAGGGCTTTCAACGACCTCTGTATAAAGGAGAGTGGACAAAGCGTTACAGTAAGAGAGATCGTTTCGATGGTAGAGAATATGTATGGAGTGAGTAGTCGAAGAGATCGAGTGATGATCTGGCATAGAACGATCTGGAAGAATAAAGAAAGCCCTAGACATAGTTAAAGAGAAAATATGTAATGGGCCAAACTAGTAACATGCGACAAAGCCCAACACAAAACAAATGATTACGAAATCCACACAAAGTTCGGCAGGAAAAAAAAAATAAGTGGGACCCACGATACTGTGCACACGTGGGCTCAACTATTATTATATAGATTTTTCTTTTGCTGACAAAAAAAAGTTATCTAAGCTTTTTATATCGAATTTAACGATTCATTGTTTTATCTCAAATTCTATGACACTTATTTTGTTTGTGTAACAATCTGTATTTGGGGATGCTATTGTTACTAGTTAAATACTTAAATGTGACATTATGGACACTAGGCTCTTTGTCCGCGCTACGCCCGGATAAATTTCTTCTTATAATTTTTAATTAATTTTAGCTTGTTTATTTTTTATAAAAGCATGTATATATATTATTTCAAAATTGACTACCAAAAATATAAGTAATAATACGCAAATTAATTTATTATGTTTTCCAACGAATTTGAAATGAATAAACTCAGGGGTTGATTGGTAATGGTGGTAAATGTTTTAGACATCTACTTTTTTCAAAAAAAAAAAAAATTAAAAAACAATTATATTTTAGGTTTTAAAATTAAAGATACAGTATAATTTTTTTAAAAAATAATAATATACTAGTTTTCAAAATCAACTTTTCTAAAGATTTTATTTAGTGCTTTGAAAATAAAAATATAGCAAAACAATTAAAGCCGAAGCGAAACAATTCACAGCTTATTTTCTAAAGTAAAAACAAAAACAAAAACTACATAACCACCAATCAACCCCTCACTCTGTTGTTTATTTATTATAAAATTAACGGAAAGTGATGAATAGTCAATATTCTTAAGTTTCAGCTAAAATCTTTTGTTTCATATAAAACCATTGTTAAATCTACATTTAGTTTAAAACTTTTTTATGTATTTAGAATTATTGATTTTACATTTTCAATTTCTGCCCTCTCTACAAAAAATACAAACAGACATATATACATGCTTTTTGCATTGTTTATTTCAAATGATAAATAATTCCATTTGTATAATTAGTTTATGGCTATACAATATTGATTTGATACACTACCAAAATTCTTTTATCAAGGAGACTAAAAACTAATTTTTTTAGCTAAAGGTTAAGAAATTATTTTCGATCAAATATCAATGGAGTTAAGAGAAATGAAATCGCTTTACATGGTTTCAGATTTAAATAGATGATTTAAATCGGTTATTTTTACAAAACCAAACTATTTTATGATAAAGAATAAACTGAATAAAAATATCAAACAACAAAAATGCTATTTTTCTCAAAACCAGCTTATGGAAACACATTATAAATAAAAATAAAACACAACCAAACTAATCCAATTTATTTTTAAAACAGCACCAAAAAAATTAGTCTTTAAATCATATAAACCGGAACATCACTATGTAGATTGGAAACACTACATACAATTTAGAGTATATATAGGACTGGCGATGCCTTCCAAGTGCATATAATTATGCAATGAGTATGCAAAAGCATGTTAAAAAGCCAATAGTATCTTAAAAAACAAACTATGTTCTTTAAAAAATCTTAAAAACAAACTCTTGTTACTGTGAATAGCTCGGTTGGTATATGCTTTCATCTTCTCGTAATGAAAATTATGTCTCAACCTCTCTGCCACTCTTCAAGTTGAAAACTATGTTTATCTTAACTGGTCTTGATTAAAATTGCATGAAAAAAAACAGAGTTGACATGGTAGTCTCTTAGTGGATCTGCATTTATTCTTGTAGTATCCATCCTCTCCAATTATGCAAGCTGCGTTGGTGTGCTCTCTCTTCTAGACTGTGTTTTTCTTTCATGGTTTGAAATATGATAATTGTGACTATTTGCATGATCGCATCACCCAGATTTTATGGCTGACAAAATATATGTGTATTAATAAGGATATAGACTATAATTTTTGACGGTCATGACAGCTTGATTATATATGCCTAAGACATAAACTAAGATTCACATTCACATGTTTAAGTGCATTTGCGAGAAAAGGAATTGGCATTCACACGAGATTGATATATTATGCCACGTCATTAAAATTATGAAGCCCTCTGAGCTATGCCACGTCATTAAAAATAACCAACGAATAAGAAAGCTTTTAGTGGCCACGTCAGACTATTGTTTACTCAATACAAACTTTTCACGGGTCAATTTGTGTGCTGATAATATTGAGAAATGGCCCATTTTTAAAAGTAAAATCTATCTTCTCGTCGGTGACTTACTACCATTGTCTCATGGTCTGCCTCCAACTCCTGGCAGTTACTATCGATTCTGATGCTACTCAAAGAACCATAAAGCTTATCACTTTACTGAAGAAATCCAATCGGCCTAAATTTATTTCAATCTCATCATCTCCCCCCATAAAATAAACTGATGAATGTGAACATAAAGGCCAAAATATTGGTGAATGTGAAAGTTTGATAAAGAAGATTAGTTAATTAGTTACATCGTATAGTTCTTGCCTTCTATTTTGATCTGCATTAGTTGGTGGAACTCTTTCGTGGAAGCTCTTATGGCTTTGGGGAAGATACTGGCATTGGTGGAGTCTTTCCCTGCACAACATGATTAGCGGATCCAAGAACAGTCGTGTCTTCAGCAATCTTTGTGAGCAATTATGTATTTTTGAATCCTTCACATATTTGACATGATTGTGTTTTGGTTTAGAATTATTGTTTTTCATGAGCCGTTCATATAAGCTTTTCACTGGGTTTGTATCTGATTGGATTCAAGCATTGTTGGGTTTGGTACTGGTCTAGCATCAATGATGTGTTCTTGGCTATGTTATATTTTTCTTACCGTTGTAAACAGAATTTGACATCTATTGGTGTTTGATCTTGACAGGAAAATCGAGAAAATGTAGAAATTCAGTTTTCAAAGTACATATATCGTGCTTTTGATCAGGTAAGTGTTTCCATCTTAAAAAAAATAATCTGATTCCAACAGTTGGGGTTTTTGATTGAGTTTATGATTCATAGATTGCTAAGGCAACAAAAGTGAGCGAGAAGTAAAAAAGCAGATAAAAGAACATGGCCAATGAGAAAATTTGTCTTCATATCATTTCTCTTAGCATGTGCTTTTAGGACAATTCGTTCAACGATCTTGATCACTATATTATCACTGAAGAAAACTAAAGCGAGTGAAAAACTATGCATCTAAAGGTAAAATAAAATCACACATCATTTCGAAGTGGAGCATGTGCCGGGTGTTGAGCAGAAGGCCGTCATCCTTACCAAGCCATTAGAAAGGATTATGTTCAAGCAAAGAGGAGCTTAATCGGAGTTCAAGAAATTGATCTCTCTAATTCAAGTTGGAATTAAGGAGGTGAATGTTGGATAATTCCAACCTTGTGGAAACTTAACATATTATTAGATGTTTAATATGTTAAGATAAACACAATAAAGAAACCTAGAAATAGAAAAAAGAAGTTTCTATTTAGGTTAGGTTTGTGTTTTCCATATCCCACATGTTAAAGGGATTGTCTTTCATATAAATATAGGTCTAATGGAGAGATGTTCCATATGATCTAAGAGAAACATATTGAAAACTTTAGTTTTGAGTAGTTTCTAAAGGTAATAAGAAAAGTTGTTCTTATAACTCTTTGTTTTTAAGAGATTTGAAAGTATGATTGAGTTTTTGGTGTATCAATAAAAATCTCACATCGAATAGGTAATACCTTGTAATAAAGGTATCTTCACACATAAACTAGCTTTTCGTGGTTAATCTTTTGGGCTTCATCCGGGCTCAATCATATTAATGTGAAATATTCACTAAAATGCTAAACTTTTGCAATCTATCTATCCACTTAATTCTTTTCTCTGGTGCTGCTAGTTCTCAAAATAACAAAAAAGTTGTGAGGTAGTTAATCAAACTCATAGGACGATATTGTTCATCTTGCGCATATATATGTCTAACCATTCTATGTCGAAACAATTTCAGCAGCTGTAAAGCTGATTATATATAACAAAAACTTAGAGCTAGACTTTTGGCTTAAGCTAGGTGGTTTTATATTTGATAATTGCAAGGTGGAAATTAGGGCATGTCTAGATTACGTTCTAAGTAGTAAATTTACCCATATATATGCCTCGACATTAAAATGTAAGACAAGATTATTACTGAAAAGTGTATAATATATTACATCACTAAATATGAATATATCATATAAATACAAGAAAAAAACTATTAGATAATTGAGCTTGCTTGTGTTATCATTTAAGCGATGACACACTTATATTTTTATATAGAAGGCGTGGGTAAGGTTAGATACTGAACCTACACAAAAGAGTTAGTAACCCATTATATATATGGTTTGGCATGGATTGTTTCTAAAGGCTTTTTTTTATTTTCTTGATATCTCTCCAGCATGGAAAAAATCATCAAGCGTTATGAGATACAACATGCTGATGAACTAAAAACTTGGTAAGTTCATCTTGGGTACTCATGCATATGTAATTGAGATGATCATTCAGAATCTAGCTTATAGACTTATATTCCATTGGAGATGGTTGTTAAGTGAAGTGCGTTAATCAACACGGTGGATAGAGACCGCCCGGCACAGAGGTACTGCAAACTTCACTGTCGGAACTGCACCAGAGGTTTCGAAACTTGTTGTAGACAATTTATCTCTCAAGGGATGGAATGATCTCTTATTATATCCTTGTTTGCACTCATAACTTAGATGAGCGTTTAGAAGCGTTAGCTAGAATACTCCAGTGAGATGGTTGTCATATATTAGAAAGTCTGACAACGTCATAAATTTGTTGTATACAACATTTAAATCTCGAGGGTCTCGTTTTGTTTCTCTTAGTAATACACATTATTTCTAACCATTCCCATCGACCATCGTTATTTTTTTTTCGTGGCAGGATCTAGAAGAGAAATATCTTTCACACAAGGAGTTACTAGAAATAGTCCAGTGGTTAGCACTAAAGACTATTTTCCCTCTCTTCTTCTGATCAAAATAGTTTTTATTTTCTATTGTTGATTAATATATATGCATGCAGCAAGTGTGAAGAAGAAGAAGGAATGTTTGTATCATCTTCTCTCATTATTATTTCATCGATTCATCATTTGGAATCTCTCCATTTTCATTTGTATAAATCCTAATGACAAAGTATTCATTAAAAGAGTTTTAAAATAAATTAACGTTTGATACGTTGTTAGAAAAAGTTTTTCAAAACGCGTTCCTCTTCCTTTGTCCTTCTCCGGCGCCGTTCTCGGTGTCGGAACCACCCAGTCCTCATGACTAACAAGAAAAAAGAAAAAATGCCTCCTACCAAGCCATATCCCACTGGATCTGGCTTTTCTCAGTCTGATGTTAAGCAATCCACGCCTGAACAGTCCTCAGCCGTGAACAGTGAAACCCCTCTGACGCAAGCAGATCTGGTTCTCCCTTCTGCCTCTGCTGGTCCGAGCAAACCAATTGAGCCTCCGATGCCTGCCTCAGTAGCCATTGCAGCCTCATTCCCAGAACTCTCCGGTAACCTAGCCTCAGCTACAGTCGCAGAATCTCCTTCAGCCTCTGTACTTGAATAAGCAATCCGTCTTCCTCCGTCAAGCCTTGAAGGTCAGACAGGAAAGGCTCTTCCCTCAACGAGTCCCTCAGCAGATCTGGATCCGGCGAGCAAATGGAGAAGGTTCGTTAGCAAATCCTCTATTAAAATGAAGCCTGAGCAAACACCTTTTACCCTTGAATCAGGAGAAGCATGCGTCAAGATCCCTAACTCGGTTATAGAGCGGAATAAGAAAGCGTGGGATTCATTTATACTTGGTCAATTCTATGAGGAACCCCCCGCTAAAGGAGCCGTTCATGCTATCGTCAACGTAATCTGGAGTAGACAAAAACGCGACATTTCTGTTTCAAAAATGGATGGGCACGCTTTCCTTTTTCGTGTCCCCTGCCCAAATGCCAGAAGGAAGATCCTCAGCCAAAGCCTATGGCAAGTTGATGGTCAGACGATGTTCGTCGCAAAGTGGTCTCCGGGCCCTCATCAGGAGAAACCAGAGCTGTCAATGGTCCCGGTCTGGCTGGACCTCACTGGGGTTCCTTTGCAATTCTTCAATCGAGATGCCTTAAAGGAAATAGCTGGGCTGGTGGGGCATCCTATTGAGCTACACCCAACCACTGCAAACCTCACCAACCTTAAAGTTGCTCGAGTGTATACTGTCATAGATCCCCGGAAACCGCTTCCGGAAGGGGTTAATGCTCAGTTTGAATCAGGAGAAATCCATAGGATCACAGTATCCTCGCCGTGGCTCCCATCTTTATGCTCCTTCTGCAAAAAGGTTGGCCACACTATCTCTCGCTGCAAAGCCGCCCCACGAACTTGCACAATCTGTAACTCTGCCAGGCACACCTCCGATCTCTGTCCTCGCAACAGACCTAAACAGAGAGAAGGGAAGGCACCAGTGAAAAGTCAGCTCCCAATAACTTCGTCGAAGCAAATATACAGGCCCAAGGATACAGGAACCACCTCAAAAGTGCCTGAGAAAGCGGTTCCTAATGATCCTCCTAAGGACCTAGCAGTGACCAATCAAGTACATGTCTCACAAGATACTTTGCTCTTGGCTTCCGATCAGCCAAAATCGCCACAAATTAATAAGGCCACACAGAACAATCAGAAGCAGACTTTCGCTGAGGTTTCAGCTTCAACAGCCAGGAAAAGCGACCCAATCACCAAAGGCTCTGTTCCTTACCGGTCATTGCTGCCTCAGATCTCTACTCCAAAAACATCTAAGGCTAATCCATCTAGCTCGATTATTGCCTTCGACTATGATGTATCTAGAGGAGGACTCGTAGTCGACCTAAGTCCTCATTTTACCTCATCATATGCGGCTCCTTCTAACGATGAATCATACTCGAGCCAGCAATGTCTCTCTTCTCCGGAAACACTATCTGAAGGAGATGATAACCCAGATGATGAAAATGATCAGTTTATACAAGTTATGACCAAACGCATGCGCCGTCAGTCGCTTGCACGAGCTCGGGGTAGAGGCCCCTTATCCCTCTAAATTTTCATCTTTTTATGGATATTTTTTGTTGGAACATAAGAGGTTTCAATGATCCTGTAAAGCGGAGTGGTCGGATTTTCGGAAATGGTTAAAAGAAAATAAGCCGGTTTTTGGTGGTCTTGTTGAGACGCACGTCTGTCCTGAAAGAGCTTCTCCCTCGTTGCTCGCTCGTTTCCGGGATGGTCATATGTAAATAACGATGAGTTCTCGAATTTAGGAAAGATTTGGGTTGTGTGGCACCCTTCGGTTCAAGTCACAGTAATCTCTAAGTCCCTTCAGGTTATTACTTGTTCGGTCAAACTGCCTTTTCAGCCTACCGAGTTGGTTATCTCGATTGTCTACGGCTCTAACTTCAGGGAAGAGAGAAAGGACCTCTGGTCTGAGTTAATCCTTGTAGCTTCATCAATCTCCTCTCACCCTTGGGCATGTCTTGGTGATTTTAATGAAATCTTGTCGCCAGAAGAGCATTCTACGTGTAATAACTACTCTTCTACCTCGGGTATGCGAGAGTTTAAGGACTGCGTCGACTCTTGCCTTCTCTCTGATCTGCCTTACTTTGGCAACACTTTTACTTGGTCTAATAATCAGGTGGCCAAAAAGCTAGATCGTATTCTTGTTAATGACAACTGGCTCCTCCTTCACCAGGATTCAGTGGGTGTTTTTGGTGATCCTGGCATATCTGATCATAGCCCGTGCTGCATCTACTTGGACTCTTTCAGACCAAAACAGAAGAACCTTTCAAGTTTTTCTCCATGCTCAACAGCCATCTTGATTTTGCTGAAGTGGTCAAGCAGTGTTGGACTTCTCTTCCGTTTGCTGGCTCCAAAATGCTCTTAGTATCGAAGAAGCTAAAGGAACTCAAAAGTATTATAAGAGCCTTTAGCAAGGAAAATTTCTCTGAGCTTGAAAAGCAGGTGGCTGAATCTTTTACAGAACTACAATCTTGCCAGCACGCGCTTCTCGCTTCTCCATCCCCAGCTTTGGCCGCATTAGAAAAAGCAGCGCATCAAAAATGGATAGTGCTTGCAAAAGCTGAAGAATCCTTTCTTAGGCAGAGAGCCCGTATCCTATGGTTGGCAGAGGGAGATTGTAACTCGGCTTTCTTCCACCGGGCTATCAAATCTTGTACTGCTCAAAACTTCATGCACATGCTGTTGGATTTAAATGATATGGTCATTGATGATCTGCAAGGTATTAAGGATCACATCTTGGACTTCTACCAAACTCTCTTAGGAGGACAAGTCCAGCACACTACCTCGTCTCCTGACTTAATTGCTGATCTGGTCCCGTTCAGATGCTCTCCTGAAGCTTCAGAAACCCTTCTGGCTCCGTTTACAGCGACTGATATCTGAGAAGCCTTCTTCTCGCTGCCTAGAAATAAATCTCCAGGCCCGGATGGCTACCCTGTGGAGTTTTTTTACGGCAAACTGGCAAGCTGTTGGGGCTGACTTGATCACTGCTTTGCAAGAGTTTTTTGTTTCTGGAAAAATCTTAAAACAATGGAACTCCACAGCCTTAACCTTGATCCGTAAAAAGCCGAATGCTTCAAGGATATCTGAATTCAGGCCTATCTCTTGCTGCAACACATTATACAAGGTAATATCTAAACTGCTTGCGAACCGCCTTAAGCAGATATTGCCTTCTATCATATCAAACTCTCAATCGGCCTTCATACCTGGGAGATCTCTTGCTGAAAATGTCTTGCTAGCCACTGAATTAGTTGCTGGCTATAACTAGAAAAATATTTCGAAAAGAAGCATGAAGGAGGTTGATCTCTAAAAGGCCTTCGACACGGTAAATTGGGATTTTGTTCTCAACACTCTTAAGGCTCTCAACTTTCCGATGAGTTTCATTAACCTCATTGAGCAGTGCTTAACTACAACCTCCTTCTCGGTCTCTATAAATGGTGAGCTTTGCGGTTATTTCAAAGGAACTAGAGGCTTGAGGCAAGGAGACCCACTTTCTCCTTACCTCTTTGTGCTAGTGATGGAGGTTTTCTGCCGTATGTTGAACGAGAATTACTCAGCAGGCCTGATAGGATTCCACCCCAAGGCAGAGCACCCACAGGTTACTCACCTAGCTTTCGCGGATGATATCATGGTCTTCTTCGATGGTACAAAGGATTCTCTGGATAATATTGCCAAAACTCTTCATGAATTCACCAAGTGGTCTGGCCTCTCTATGAATCGCTCCAAAACTGATCTATTTACGGGGGGTTTGAACGCTGATGAAACTAATGACTTGGCTAGTCTCGGTTTCAATCTTGGTTCTCTCCCGATCCGTTACTTGGGTCTTCCCCTAATGCATAGAAAGCTCAGAATAGTGGATTACAGACCTCTCCTAGACAGGCTCCGCTCATATTTTACCTCGTGGACTTCGAGAGCTCTGTCTTACGCAGGCCGGTTACAGATGCTGAAATCAGTGATCTATGGTCTGCTGAACTTTTGGTTTACTGCGTTCATCTTGCCTAAAGGGTGCATCGCTAAAATCCAAACCCTATGCTCTCGTTTCCTCTGGGGAGGGGATATAACAAAGAGAAGCTCAGCTAAAGTTGCCTGGAATGTATGTTGCCTTCCTAAAGAAGAAGGAGACCTTGGGTTAAGGAAATTCTCTATCTGGAACCGTACTCTTTGTCTCCGACTTATATGGGTATTATTCTGCAACACAGATTCTCTTTGGGCTTCCTGGACTAAAGAATATAAATTCCAAAATAATGAATTTTGGGAAATTGAGTCTGTTGACCACTTCTCTGCGACATGGAAAACAATTCTATCTCTCAGGCATACTGCTTCAGCGCTTTTAAAGTGCAAACTTGGCAATGGCAATCGAGCTAGCTTTTGGTATGACTCATGGACCCCTTTGGACCTTTGATAAATTACATTGGACAGCAGGGTCCAAGAGAGCTGGGAATTCCCTCAGACGTAAAGATTGCTTCGGTAATCACACATGAGGGCTGAAATATGAGGCATGCTCGATCAGATAGAGCTTTGGAGCTCCAAATCCACCTCTCCTCGGTAAGGGTACCTCTTCCTTCTGATCCTGACGATGAATATTTCTGGTGTGTGAATGAAATGGAACTGGAAAAATTCTCCGCAAAGTACACTTGGGATTCTTTACGGCCTCGAGGACCTGTACAGGAATGGACTGCTAATGTATGGTTCAAGGGTGCAGTAACTCGTCATGCTTTTCACTTCTGGGTTACTCATCTCGACAGGTTGCCAACCAGGTCTCGTCTAGCCTCCTGGGGTCTTTCTGTTGATCAATCATGCTGCCTGTGTGGAAATGCGCAGGAGAGCAGGGACCACCTGTTCTTAAGATGTGAAGTTAGTAGGCATCTATGGTCTCTGATCACAAGGCGACTAGGATACAGAACCTTCACCTTCCACACTTGGACAACTTTCACTTCCTGGCTGGGTTCTCAGCACCCCACCCACTCATCTACCTTGCGTCGTCTTGCAGCCCAAGCAACAATCTACATCCTCTGGTATGAGCGCAATAGCCGTCTCCACAACAACATGTCATCATCACCAGCGGCTCTGTTCAAGCAACTTGACAGGCTGATCAAAGATACCATTCTTGCTCGACGAAAGATGAAGGCTTTCGGTGGGCTCCTTAGGCGCTGGCTTGCCTTCGCCTAGACCTCTGTTTTATCATCTATTGCATTTGCTAATCTAGTTCGGGTTTACACCATGTTTTTTCTCTTTTTGCCATGGTGCTCTCCTGTATGCTTTAACCTTTGTATTACACAACCTGCCCATTCTAGTAATGAAATTCATATTCTTAGCAAAAAAAGTGTGAAGAAGCCAAAGTCGATGATGCAAGTGTAGAGTCTCTAAATTCCTTAGAAGAGCAGTTCAAGGCTGCTCTGTCTATAACTAGAGCTAGGAAGGTATATATATGCTCTACTAAGTGATTCAGATGATTATTCCACAAAATATTCGGACCTTTCCCAACTTTGGATCATCTTTCCAATTTGACACAATCCGAAGTTTCTTGTTGTAGACACAACTAATGATGGAGTTTCTGAAAAATCTTGAAGAAAAGGTTAGTGCTTTGGTTTTCATTAGCCGCCAGGCGCTTATGCTGATCTCTGAATCCTCTTAGCCTCTGAACATTCCAACAAATAAACCATGTTTAGGCTCTAGTCCCTTGATATGTCTTTTGGTCTTCTCTTAGTTTCCTGATATTTTCTTGGCTTCATTGAAATGAAAGTCTAATGAAACACAGCCCGTTAAAATCTTGATAAAAAAATGGAAACTCCTCCTTGCTGATTCACCAAGTTGTGATGAGGATGTTTTGGAGCGTGTTTTAAGGTGTAAAATGTCGTGGTCTTGGTGAAACAGGAGAAGCTGTTGAGAGAAGAGAACCAGATTTTAGCTAGCCAGCTAACAAAGGTACATATGCGTGGATAAGCTATTAACAATTTTATACACATATAGATGGGCTTTACCGCATTAGCTAGATACTCGCATGTATACGTACAAATACTTAGGAAAGTCAGACTTTGTAACAACAAAAAACTATGCTATTAAAGGTCTTTATCTTTCCAATGATTTCTGCCGTTAAAATAAACTAACTTATCCATTTTTTCTGCTGCCTCTTTATTTCAAGTATTGGCCCCGTTCATACCCAAGCATATTGTTTCTCTTATTTACAGTGGCTAATATAGGGTTTGGTTGAGGTCAATTTGGTTCATTGTTTTCTGAAATTGTGGGTTCCCATAGAGGGTGAACTGCTCTCTATTCATTTGAAATCTCGTATTTTAACCACAGAATTTAGGTCTGTATTTACTGTTAATGTGTAGTATATGTAGAAAATAATGTTTCTTTTTTTTTTGAACACCAAACTTAATATTAAACTCCCAAGCAAACTAGTTGGGGAAGGAGGAGTGCATTACAGACTTAGCTAGTGAATCAGCAAAAGAGTTCAGAGATCTCGAAATGAAACAAAATGAAATGCGCGTGAAACGTAGGGATAGTGTCTCGATGTCCCGAGTGATTCCGTAGAGATCCGCCGGATGACGCTTCGAGGATAGGGCAACAATGAGTGCCTGACAACCTGACTTGATGCAGATTTCTAAAATTCCAGCTTCTAGAGCATGGAGGAGAGCCGACTGGATGGCGATTGCTTCGGCCATAAGTGGCGATGAGATGAACTCGAACACTCTGGCGTCCTGCAGGAAAACAACATTCTCATGATTCATAAAGCACCAACCACAACCTGCTCTGTTCGTGGCTTGGCTCCAAGCCGCATCAGTGTAGCTGGTAGTCTCTGTGGTTGCTTGAGGAGGCCGGATTGCAGATGCCGTTTGTGCCGAGTGTGATGGTTGGGCTCTAGGTTGAGCGACAATCCATTCTCTAGCACAGAAGATGGCTTTGGAGAGTATCTCAGCCGGACTGAAAATCCTGTTTTCGAATATACGACACCAGAAAATAATGTTTCTTACTATGAAAGTTAAGGACTTTGATGGCTTTTATCCTACATAATTTTGGAGCGAAACCCATGATTATGCTATTTATTTTAAACGTACTGTTAAAGCCTAGATTTCGTGTTAGTTAGTATTTATTTAGTATATGTAGAAAAGGTTTAAGTTTATGGAAGTCTCTTACAGATGGAGAAGAAGAGGCTTCCGGAAACAGAGGGTGTAAGAGCAATGTCATCGGAAAATAGCTCCGGCAACAGCCCACCAGAGACCCTCCCGCTTCTAAAGTAACACTCATCATCGACGGCTGCTTTTGCACCATATCCTGATTACAAATAAAACAAAATAAATGTAAAAGAAATAATCATATGTGTATCTTAAACATCTTCTTCTTCACCTGATCATACGAAAAGTTGAAGAAAAAAAACTCAGGGAAAGCATTAAAACTATCTTTGTTGCTACATTTGGAGACATGATCACGGTCTCATATGGTTTCTATATATGTTTTGTATGTTCTTGTGTCCCTTGAAACTATGACTTATTGTTTATAAAGGTCTTGATTTCTTCAGCTTGAAGAACCCTAATTAAAAGCTAACTCATTTTATTTATTTTTGTTATTTAGTTGCTACTTGTTTACTTACCTTCGTGGCAGAGTGTAAGCATATTCTTAGTAACGAATTTACCTGTCCATTTTGAATTTATTTCTAGGTGAGAAAATAAATATTAAGATATGTTGATATGCCTTGAATCTGGATGTTACATCTAGGCGATGGATGTTACATCACGTACATCATACCGACTCAGTTGCATCAGAAGCGTTGCATCAAATTATTATAGATGTTACATCTGATCGTGGGCTTAGGCCCCATGAGTCCATAAAATCTAGGGTTTAGATACAAGATGCTACTATATTTATCTTGTATTCGAAATAATCCTAAATTTGCACTTTGTAAGCTCAATATCGCCTCCAATAATAAGATCTCTCTTTGCCCGTGGACGTAGCCCTAGGGGTGAACCACGTTAAATATACGTGTCGTAGTTACATCGCTTTTATTCATCTATTTCTGCATCTATTCCTTCTCACGTCCGTTACAACAAACTGGTATCAGAGCTCGGGGTTGGTGATCTGGTGAGAAGATGTCTAGAATAAACGCGAAGATCGACAAGTTTGATGGGGAGAAATAGCTCCAGTCTTTGGCAGATTAAGATGCAGACGTTGTTGAAGCAACAAGGCATCTGGGGACCATTGTTAGGGAAGAAATCTGAAGCAGCTGATTTGGAGGCTCTGGAAGAGAAAGCGTTCTCAACAATTTTGTTATGTCTGGCAGACGAGATTATCATCGAAGTGTCGGATGAGAAAACGGCTGCTAGTTTGTGGCAGAAGTTGGAGAGTTTGTACATGACAAAATCTCTAACGAATAAGCTACTTTTGAAGCAACGCCTCTTCGCCTTGCGTATGCAAGAAGGTATTGAGCTTCGCGATCACCTTGACAAGTTAAATTCGATATTACTGGAGCTGCGTAACATCGATGTTAAGGTGGAGGATGAAGATGCGGCACTAATCCTGTTGGTATCTCTGCCGAACTCCTTCGAGAACTTCGTGCAAATCAATTGTTGGCAAAGATACAGTGAAACTGAAAGAAGTTAGGTCGGCGCTTCATAGTCGGGAATTGCGCCATAAGGCATCCAGCTCAGAGACAGACAATCAAGCTTCAGGATTGTTTGTCAGTGGCGTGAAGGGACATGGGAAAAGAAGGACTTCGAAAGATAGGAATTCGTTTCCAAGAGGTCCTAAGCCATCTGATATTTGCAACTATTGCAAAGAGAAGGGACATTGGAAGTCAGTCTGTCCCAAGATGAAGCAGCAACAATTTGGGTTTGTTGCAGTAGCCAATGATGAAACCAAGTCTGACGATGACATCGCTCTTGTTGTGCAAGGACACACACACTCTTCTGATGTGTGGGTTCTTGACACAGGAGCATCCTACCATATGACACCGAGGAGAGAGAGAGTGGTTTCAGAGTACACTGAGGTACTTGACAGCAAGATTAAGATGGCAAACGACTTTGTTTGCAAGATTGCAGGGATCAGCTCAATCAAGCTCAGGACACATGATGGTAGACTCTGCACATTGAACAAGGTGAGGCATGTTCCATCAATGACGAAGAATTTGATATCCGTGAGTCTTTTGGATAGTAGAGGGTTCAAATATTCAGGTGGCGATGGAGTTTTGAATGTCTACAGGGGTTCTGATGTGATTCTGAAGGATTTCATGAATGGTACTTTGTATTTACTGAAGGGTACAACGGTTACCGGTTCAGCAAATGTTGCATCGCCAGAGATCCCAGAGGAAGATATGACTAAGCTATGGCATATGAGGCTTGGACATATGGGTGATCGTGGGATGCAACATCTGTCGAAGCAAGATCTGCTTTTTTGATATTGGTTTGGAACTCTGCTCGGAAGAGTTTAAACAGTTTTGTAAGGATGCAACATCTCCAAAGCATCTTACAGACAGGAGAAACACCACAGCGGGATGGTGTTGCAAAATGGATAAACCAGATAATGCTAGAGAGATTGATGTGCATGCTCTCGAGTGCTGGTTTGGAGAAGCGGTTTTGGGCTGAAGCAGTTAACACGGCTTGCTACTTGATAAATTTTGGCCCCCACATAAGCATCGAGTGCAGGATACCTTCTGAGGTGTGGTCAGGTAGATCTGCTGAATATTCACTTTTAAGAGTGTTTATGGATTACGGTGATGGAATCAAGGGATACATGGTATGGTCTCCATTAGAAAACCGAGTGGTTCTAAGCAGGAATGTTGTCTTTGATGAAACATCTATGGTTAGAAGCTCAGGGTCCAGTTCAGAAGCAGAAAAGGGTAGCACTGATAAACAGGTGGAGATGCAAGATGATCAGGAAGTGATCGATGTGCAGGAACTTACAGAAAATCAAGAGGAGCGTGTAGAAGATGTTCAGTTGGAGTCTACGGAGACTCAACAGCTTGACGCTATAGAGCATAGCATTGCGAAGGATCGACCAAGAAGGGTTGTTGTCAGGCCACCAGAGAGATATTGCTTTGACGATATGGTGGGTTATACACTTCAGGTTGCAGAGGAAGTGGATGCGTCATCCACCTACATGGAAGCCGTTTCTAGTCCCGAGTCTGAGAAACGGCATGTTGCAATGAGAGACGTGGAGTCTCATCAGAAGAATCATACATGGATCTGGTCACATTACCATCGGGGAGAAGGGATGTTACATACAAGTGGGTCTTCAAGATTAAGGATGGGATCATCGGCATAAGAAGTTAAGTATAAATCTTGGGTTGCTGCAAGAGGGTTATGTCAGAGAGAGGGAGTAGACTACAATGAGATGTTCTCACCTGTGGTCAGAGATACTTCCATCAGAGTGTTGCTAGCGCTGATAGCATGTCAGGACTTGGAGCTTGAGCAATTTGATGTGAAGACAGTGTTTCTTCATGGAGAGCTAGAGGAGATATACATGACTCAGCCGAATGGTTGTCAAGTTCCTGGAAAAGATGACTATGTGTGTACGTTTCAGAAGTCACTTTATGGATTTAAGCAGTCTCTCATACGATGGTACAAGAGATTCGACAGCTATATAATCAAGTTGGGCTACATCAGAAGTCCTTTTGATTGGTGTGTCTATGTGAGTAAGTTTAAGGATGCGACGTTCATATGTTTGGTACTCGACGTGGATGACATGATGATAGCTGAGGAGAAGTGTGACATCGAGAAGCTGGAGCTTCTGGGTTCTGAAGTTGAGATGAAGGACTTGGGTGCAGCAAAGAAGATTCTAGGGATAGAGATCTTCAGAGATAGGGAGAAGGAGTTGTTCTTGTCACAGAAGGCCTATATTAATGAGGTGTTGACAAGGTTCGTGATGTCTTCAGGTGAACCTATCAGTACTTTGTGCACTGCAAATGATCATCTCACCATGTATATGGGATAGTCCGTTGGGGCATCTGGCCCGTTGGGGCGTCTGGTCCGTTGGGACATCTGGCCCGTTGGGGCGTCTGGTATGTTGAGACATCTGGTCCGTTGGGACATCTGGCTGATGACGAACGTCTGGCTCTAGTTGAGCATCTGACCGTTAAAGGGCGCATGGTTCGTCGTAGCAACACATCTGGTCTGAATGGACATCTGAAGCAAAGAGAGCGATGGTACATTTGGCGTTGAAGAACGCATCTGGTACATTTGGCGTTAATGGCGCATCTGGCACTTGAAAGTGCATCTTGTACATCTGGCACTGATGGCGCATCTGGTACATCTGGCGCAGAGAAACGCATCTGATATATCTGGCACGTGAAGGTGCATCTGGTACATCTGTTATTGGGAGGATTCAAGTCAAGGTGGAGATTTGTTGATATGCCTTGAATCTGGATGTTACATTTAGGCGATGGATGTTACATCACGTACATCATACCGACTCGGTTGCATCAGGAGCGTTGCATCAAGTTATTATGGATGTTACATCTGATCGTGGGCTTAGGCTCATGAGTCCATAAAGTCTAGAGTTTTAGATACAAGATGCTACTATATATATCTTGTATTCGAAATAATCCTAAATTTGCACTTTGTAAGCTCAATATCGCCTCCAATAATAAGATCTCTTCTTGTCCGTGGACGTAGCCCTAGGGTGTGAACCACGTTAAATATCCGTGTCGTAGTTAAATCGATTTTATTCATCTATTTCTGCATATGTTCCTTCTCACGTCCGTTACAACAAAACAAGATATCAGATAAGTCCTGGTTTTTAGGAACTTCAAAAACTCAATTTTTCAAAAAAATAATAATTTGATTTTAGGCGGAGAACCCGTAGAGAATTGTCTTTATCTGTCACATTGAGCTCATAATAGGCCCATTTATTAAGTATTGCGGCCCATTACTTTCTAATCTATACTTCTTGTTTTCGTCGTTTTCTACACTCGTTGACAGTTGACACTATCTGTGCTGTTCAATGCACAATGCATTATAACTTTTTTTTTTACTAAAACTGAAACAGGAAATCGAAATAAATCTTAGTATCATCAGCTTGAGCTAAAATAAACCATTACCCCAGTTTATCAATCTTAACAGTAAATCCCCAAAACAATGAAAATCGTGAAGAAAAAAAACAAACCATAAACCATGTTGATCATCTCATTTAACTGATACTGTAAAATGAAATATTAATTTAATATTAACGAATGAACTTTAATCTTTAACATAAATATCTAGCTAAATGACTCACTAATATTATTGAGACTTGAAAGCCATTCCACACATTATCTTGCAGCATGATTGCCCTTTGATATGGGCCGTTTATTGCTTGCTTCTTCAAAATCTTCTTCATTTCCATTAAGGGTATACATTAACAAATATATTTTTTTTTCTTGTAAAAGCATGTTGCTGGTCATGGTATATGGGATATGAATCATGTGATGTTTGTAAACGTAAATGCTACCAGTCGTGCTGCCAATTTTTTTCTTTTCGTGTTGCCAAATGTTTTGTGTCGATAAAGACAAGTAGTGCATCCTTGGTTGTGTTGGCACCCTGTAACCCCTCAGTGTGCATTAGCATTATGTTAATATGTCTATGTTTTAATTATTTATGTGTTGACACCAATGACATGCATGGTTTCTTTGGGGGGTTTTTGCCAAAACTAACCCACAACTTGATTTTAACCCCAAACTTATACCCAAACTTGAATCAAATGCAAAACTAACCTAAAAGCTAGTGAAATTACAGCTCAGCCCTTTGTGACCAAACAAAAAAACAGAAGCCATTTTTACGAATATAGCCCTAGTAAATCGTCTGAGTCGTCTGAGATGTTGGAAGTCGTCTGGACGACTGAAGTGTAAGTCGTCTGGTACCGGTTTATTTTAAAAATAATTTATAAATCTTGTAAAAAAATATTTGATGCGTGAAAAATAAAAATCAAGTAATTATAAACAGTTTTAAGTGATATAAATTAAGATATGATAAAATTGATTTGTTTTGAAGATAGATGAGTGGAAGTAGTGAATCATGAAATACTTTGGTTTAGGAGTTTGGCAAACATATGTTGTAGTATTGTATGTATTGTTAGGGTTAGATTTTGGAAAACTAAAATGTTTTTTTTCAAAAATTAGTTTTCACCTATATGTGTTTATTTATGTGTATAGTAAACACTTTTCAAGTTTGATTTGATTTTATGAAGTCTTTAATTAGATAATTAAGTTTAGGGGTTATGTTTAGGGTGTGGACGACTTATATTTCAGTCGTCTGTTGAATAATTTACTCGGACGACGTATATTTTAGTCGTCTGTTGAATAATTTACTCGGACGACTTACATTTCAGTCGTATGGTGAAGAAATTAAAACAGATGACTTACATGTAAGTCGTCCAAATATTCCCGCCTAAAATTTTTAAAAAATTATTTTCCCGCTTAAATAATTTAAACCAGACGACTTACTTGTAAGTCGTCTCGAAAGTCTTCTATTTTAGTTTCCCGCTAAAAATATTTAATTTCCCGCTAAAAATATTAAACTCTTCTGGACGACTTACATGTAAGTCGTCTGTTGTAATTTCTTCACCAGACGACTGAAATGTAAGTCGTCCAGGAAGTCGTCTGAGTAAAAAATATTTAATCTAATTGGATTTTTTGTCTCCCTATATAAAGAAAAATTTACACATTCTCTCTCCTCCTCTCAAATGGCTGCAACAAAAATGTAATGTTCATCATTCTAAAACTTCCAACCTCTCTCTAATCTCTTTGACTTGAAAAACACCAAACTTTATATGAATTTTCAGTTTTGTCTCATGTATTTCTTACTAATCTATCTTTTACAGGTTTTTAATCAAATGGTACTCATCTTCCATTAATTTAAAGGTAAATCTATTAATTTTAGATATGTATTTTTGTGTGTTCTATAAATGTAGATTTATCTAATCTTCCATTCATTTTCTCTATTTTAAGTCATTTGAACGTTTTTGGATATGCAGGTTTTTCAGAGGATTTGATATGCTGGTTTTCAGATCTGGAAGACTTCTTGGACGACTTACCTGTTAGTCGTCTGGAAGTCGTCTGGAAGTCGTCTGGACTTCTTGGAAGTCTTCTGACAAAGTCGTCTGGACTTCCAGGAAGTCGTCTGGACTTCCAGGAAGTCGTCTGGACTTCCAGGAAGTCGTCTGAACTTCATGGAAGTCTTCTGACGAAGTCTCCCTTTCATAATAGATCTGAGCGTTTTGGTAAGTTCTTATGTCTGATTTTTCTTCATTTGGTAATTTCTTGTTGTATAAAGTTCTTACTTTTTTCCCAAACTAAAACTCTCCAAACCCACTCTAATCTCTTTGACTTGAAAACACCAAACTTTATATGAATTTTCCAGTTTTGTCTCATATCTTTCTTACTAATCTATCTTTTTTGCAGGTTTTTAATTAGATGGTACTCATCTTCCACTAATTTAAAGGTAGATCTATTATTTTTAGATATGTATTTTTGTGTGTTCTGTAAAGGTAGATTTATCTAATCTTTCACTCATTTTTTATGTTTTTAAGCCATTTGAACGTTTTTGGATATGCAGGTTTTTCAGATCTGGATTTAATATGCAGGTTTTTCAGATCTGGAAGACTTCTGGGACGACTTACCTGTTAGTCGTCTGGAAGTCGTCTGGACTTCTTGGAAGTCTTCTGACAAAGTCGTCTGGACTTCCTGTAAAGTCGTCTGGACTTCCTGTAAAGTCGTCTGGATTTCCTGTAAAGTTGTCTGGAAGTCGTCTGAACTTCCTAAAAGTCTTCTGACAAAGTCGTCTGAACTTCTTGGAAGTCGTCTGGACTTCTTAGAAGTCGTTTGGACTTCTTAAAAGTCGTGTGGTCTTGTCTACTCAAGTGGAATCCAAGCTTGTCTTTGTAGAGGAATGATCTATAATAGTTTTGTTTGTGGTCTGTTTTGTGAATTGCATGTCTACTCTTTTAGTTGTGAATTTTTTGTAAAATCAGTAATAATGTTTTCCAAGATGTATTAAATGTGATAACAATGTGTTTACACATTTACAAATCAATGAAATAATAGACTTCAGTAGCCTTTTTCTTATCTTTGGATCTCTCATATGCAATAATAAACTCCAATGGCCTTTTCTCATCTTAATAAACAAGAATGTTGGTAGCTTTATATTGATACAACATTTTAAGAAGTATTTTAACCCTTCTTCCAACTCATAACAATAGTCATCATTATTGTCTATAACAATAATACTTAAGAGATGGAAACAAACAATAGTAACTAGTCAAAGCATATCATATTTTATTATAAGTTTGCGTTGAAAAACTTAGTCAAATTTAGTAAAACTAAGGGAGAGAACATATTTTGTAAATATGAGTTTTACATATCTTGAAGTTACTTATCACTCTTAAAAATACAAGTTATTCAAAAACTAACGTAGAAGACTTAAAAACTAGCGGAGAAGACGCGGACGACTTCAATCTAAGTTGTCCAGACGACTAAACTATACGTCGTCTGGTCAACACAGAGGTTATTTTTGCAATTGACTTTGAAATCTGTTATTTCGGACGACTGAAAAATAAGTCGTCTACTATTGTTTGGCTAAAAAAAAAACTCCAAAAAAGCTAGACGACTTACATTTCAGTCGTCATAGGTTAGTTTTGCATTTGACTGGATAATTTCAGAAGTTTGACTTTTCTGGACGACTTACATTTCAGTCGTCTAGTGAAAATTAAAATAATAATATTTTTTTAAAAGTAGACGACTTACAGTTAAGTCGTCATAGGTTAGTTTTGCAATTGAAAAAAAAAAACTTCAAGATTTAATTATATACAGATGACTTATAATTCAGTCGTCCACGAGACGACTGAAATGTAAGTCATCCAGGATTTACGAGGTTTGACCAGAATCTCAGAAAAAAATCCTGGACGACTTACAAGTAAGTCATCTAGTGGACGACTGAAGTATAAGTCGTCTGTGTATAATTAAATTTTGAAGTTTTTTTTTTTCAATTGCAAAACTAACCTATGACGACTTAACTGTAAGTCGTCTACTTTTAAAAAAATATTATTATTTTAATTTTCGCCAGACGACTGAAATGTAAGTCGTCTGGGGAAGTCAAACTTCTGAAATTATCCAGTCAAATGCAAAACTAACCTATGACGACTGAAATGTAAGTCGTCTAGGTTCTTTGGAAATTTTTTTTGAAACCAAACAAAAACAGACGACTTAACTTTCAGTCGTCACAGGTTACAGATTTCAAAGTCAATTGCAAAAATAACCTCTGCGTTGACCAGACGACTTCCAGGTAAGTTGTCTGCAGCCAGACGACTTCCCAAGTAAGTCGTCTGACGAACAGATCTGGAAAAAAACTCGATGTCATACCTTAAATTGGTGAGATAAGTTCCTTAGCATACATAAGGCTTCTCCAAGCACACAGAATCACAAACGAAAGTAACCCACCCAGAATCGTTAGCTTCTATGACTCTATGAACCATAAAAAATTTAGAATCAAAATCTTGGGGGTTTTTTTAGCTCATTGTGGAGAGAAAGTGAGAGATATGTTGTTTAGTTCACAAGATTGGAAAAAGAAGAAGGGTAAATCGATTTTGGGAGCATTAAGAGCTTCAAATTGGTTGTTCATGGTGGTTGTGGTATTGATGACAATGGCAATCTTGTAATCACTTGAAGATGATGAGGGTGAGAGAGTAAAAATGTCATTTTCGAAAAAAAAAGAAAAAAAAAATTGATGGCATTTTCGTAAATTATATGAACTTGTGGGGTGAATAGGGCAAAACCAATTTTCAAAAAAAAAAAAGGTTAGTTTTGTGTTTGACTTTAAGTTATAGGTCAATTCTGCAAAAAACCCTTCTTTTGGTGGCCGTGGCTTACATTTATTTAGTGCATGGGATCTAATACACAGTTTAAATAGAATGTGAATTTACTTTAAATTAGTAAATTCTTAGAGAAATCCCAAATTTGTCAATTCCACATTTGTAATGTATCAATCACTTGCATCCATATATTGCCGATAGTTTTCATTGCTAAAGAATGAGAAATTTGCCAATATCAAACTAAATTTCTAAAGTATTGTACCCTTAGAACTAAATTAATTTTTGACACATTTGGACATTGACTACCCTTTTTGTATATAAAAATTCATATTATTTTTTTTTACAAGGGAAAAAAATATGGAAAAATAGTTAACTTAATGTAGACAAGCATGTGCATGTGAGAAAAATATTTTTGACGTCAAAAGATGTTTACATAATGATTTGAAAAATTGGCTAAATGTGCTAATTAACCATATCTACCATCTACGGCGGTTAGAATATGTAATCTGAAAGAAACACAAAGTTCTAAAGCATGTAGGCTGCACATTATAACGGAAACGTATTCAACTACTAAGGTAGAATATGAAATTCACGATTTCTTCTATGCTCTATATTTCATGTAGATTTAAAACACTAAACAATGTCATCTCATCAACCGCGCTAGAATGTGATGTATAGTTTTTTGTAATTTTATATTTTCAAAGTTTTTAATGTATTTTCAAAGTTTTCAAGATAATCTTGTCTTTGGCTGGCCATCACATTGTGATGTATAGTTTTTTGTAATTTTATATAAAATTAAAATTACAAAATTACAAAAAACTATACATTTAAAACACTAAACAATGTGATGGCCAGCCAAAGATTATCTTGGTGTCCGTTTTTTTTAATTGTTTGTTTGTTGCAGGATTTAAAAAAAAAAAATTGGAAGAAAAATATTGTTGCATGCGCTTAAAGAGATTGTTCTGCACGTGGTGATCTTTACTTTATATTTGTCTATTGGGATTTCAAGCCATTTTGACTACGTGTTGCTACTAGAGTTATATAAGAACAATGTACTTTGTTTGATTTGAAATTAATATAGGCTCCGTATCCTCTGAATTAACCAATTCAATTCACCTTATGTAGATTTGTTGAGAAAATATGTATTAATAATCTTTAGATTAATTGGAACGGGTGCCACTTTTCCTTTCCATATATTAGTTTATATATTTTGTTGATTTGATACAAGTAAAGGTTTCTGGTTGATTTGGATGGTCAAATGTAGTGCTGGGATAACTACAAAGAATACTATAATATAGCTTTCACACATCCTGAATTACTCATTAATTGAATTTCGTTTTTTTTTGTTTGTTTTTCTTGTCACTGATAACTCACACACGCACATCCCGCATTTGAACTTGAATTATAACACAACGGTGACACTAGTACAACCAACTAGGCTAACAGCTCAGCCTCATGTAATCGATTTTCTCCTCATTTAAATTCTGATTTCTGTGTGCATTGTACATCGCTGAGTAGATCGTTCTTTTTCTTCCAGAATGCTCTCTTTTTTTTTTTTGGCCATGCATTTTAATTTCTTATGTTGAGGAAAGGGACTTATATAGCTTTGGTTCCATACATTTTACCTTGTATTTTTCGTTTATAACATGTCCTACGTGATTACAATATATAAACAGAACTGAAATAGGAATGTAACCCCCTTTGTCACTGTATATAAAGCTCCTTAGCATTACCTTGATATCAATACCACAAATGCTTGATTCTATATCATGAAAGTATATCTGTTAAACTTGCAGCAACATGCATGGAAGTTGAAGAACTAAGAATGGAACTTTTTTTGCTTCAATTTTAACAACAATCAAAACTCTAGTAGAAGATAGGCTTCTTTAAATTAGTAACCTTAAATAATTAA
>NW_026016107.1:5000-10000 GCF_020379485.1 Brassica napus | reverse complement strand
CTGGTAAGGAGATCAGCCTGGTTCACTGCTTCTAAACCCAACGGCTCGTCCTCGCTGGCCAGTGTGTTTAAATGCAATGTCCTAACCATCCCTTCCAGCACCTCTGCTTCCCTCTCGGCTGATACCTCAGCTCTCCTACGGCTTAAGGCATCGGCCACTAGGTTTGCTTTACCTGGATGGTAAGCAATATCCAGATCATAATCGGCCACGAACTCCATCCATCTCCTTTGCCTCAAATTCAACTCAGGTTGAGTGAATATATACTTGAGACTCTTGTGGTCGGTCAAAATCTGAACCTTGGCACCATACAAGTATGATCGCCATATCTTGAGGGCGAACACCACTGCGGCCATCTCAAGGTCGTGGGTTGGATAGTTCCCCTCATGCTTCCTCAACTGCCTAGAGGCATAAGCGATGACCTTCCCATGTTGGGTTAATACACATCCTAATCCGGTTATGGAGGCGTCTGTGTAAACCACATATGGTTGGTCTGCCTCTGGCAACACCAATACCGGTGCACTTGTCAACATGTGCTTAAGTGCAGAGAAACATTCCTCACATTTCTCAGACCATACAAACCTCACGTCTTTCCCAGTCAGTTGTGTCATAGGTTGAGCCAAGCTGGCAAACCCCTTGACAAACTTCCTGTAATAACCGGCCAGACCTAGAAAGCTCCTGACTTCAGTTGCACTCTTAGGTCTAGGCCATTCTTGTATGGCCTTAATCTTTTCCGGGTCCACGGAGACACCTTGGTCGGATACAATGTGACCCAGGAACCCAACACTTCTTTGCCAAAAACTGCACTTGCTCAATTTGGCATAGAGCTGTTGTTCCCTCAATCGTCCCAACACTGCTCTTAGATGTCTCTCATGATCCTCTTTGGTCTTGGAGTAGACCAAGATATCATCAATGAAGATGATTACAAACTCATCCAGGAAATCCCTGAATATGCTGTTCATCATCTTCATGAAAGCTGCTGGTGCATTGGTTAATCCAAATGGCATGACCACAAACTCATAGTGGCCATACCTGGTTCGGAAGGCTGTCTTCCTTACATCATTTGGTTCAATGGGAATCTGATGATACCCTGAAGCCAAATCGATTTTAGAAAACCATTTTGCACCCTTGAGCTGATCCAACAACTCATCTATCCGAGGCAATGGGTACTTGTTCTTCACAGTCACCCGGTTTAACCCTCGATAGTCAATACACAATCTGAAGCTACCATCCTTCTTCTTCACAAAGAGGACTGGTGCTCCCCAGGGTGACACACTAGGCCGTATGAAACCCTTATCCAGCAACTCTTCAAGTTGCTTCTTAAGCTCGGCCATCTCGGCAGGAGCCATTCTGTAGGGACTTTTGGATAATGGGGCCGTCCCTGGTTCGAGTTCTATTATGAATGGATCCAACCTATCAGGGGGAATGCCCTGTAGCGCCCTAAACACATCCTGGAACTCACCAACCAGCGGTATTCCCTCCGGGTCACCACCCCCTACGACCTCCTTAGTGGCGATTGTGGCCAGATAAGCCTCACAACCCTTCCTCAGCATCCTCTCAACATGGATAGCTGACACCACCAAGCATCCAGAGATCGGACGTATACCTTGGAACCTGATCGGAGCCCCACACCCACTCTCAAAAAGCACACGCCCCCGGTGACAGTCAAGAGTGGCCCGATACTTTCCAAGCCAGTCCATACCCAAGATCACCTCGTGATTCTTTAGGTGGACTACCACAAGATCCACAGGCATGACCCTGTCCTGGATCATTACTGGGACGTCCTGAATCACCCCTAGCGAATGCATCACTTGCCCACCGGCCGCATTCACTACCCCAGGACAATCCCCCGTTCCCAACTGGAACAACCCCTTTCCGAGCATCCCTGGACTCACAAAACTATGTGTAGCTCCAGTATCGAAAAGTACATGTGTTTCCACACCACCAATACTTAGGGTCCCTACACATGACCCAAACTAAGTATCTAACCGTCCTAGGTTCCATACCATGCAATTCTACTGAATTGGAAAGAATAAGATCAGACACATTACCAGTGATCGCGAGGAATGGTCCAGCCTTGTCCTCATCCTTGGACAGCTCATAGACGCGGGGTGCAGAGGTCTGACCGCGGTTCTGGTCTGGCTTGTTGCCCTCACCACGGCCCTTGCTCGACCCGGCTGCTAACTTGGGACAATCCTTACGGAGATGTCCCTTCTTTCCACAGTAGTGGCAAGTCCTGGTATCACCACCAGCTCCTTGCTCCTGTCTAGGACAGTCCCGAGCTGAGTGATCCATCTTACCACATCGAAGACAAGCTCCCATTGCTCTCCAACATTCACCTCCATGGTGTCGGCCACACTTGGGACACACAGGCCTACCACTTGAGGTTTTACCCTCTTCAGCCTGGTCCCTTTTCCTCTTCCGGTCACCACTCTGGCTTGAAGCCACCACCACACTTTTGACCTTCTGCTTATGCTCATCCGCAAGGTTGACCTCAAGCAAGGCCATCCTCTCAACCAGCTCAGACACAGTGGAGAAGGTACGGACTGAGCAATAGGTCCGGAGTTCAGCCCTAAGGCCTCTGATGAACCGGCGAACCTGAACTGCCTCGTCCTCCAACTCCTTACCCACATAGCGCCTGAGTCGGTTGAACTCTTCTTCGTACTCACGTACCGTCCTGCGTCCCTGAACCAAGTCCAGGAACTTAGCTTCCAAACGGTCCCATGCCTCAGCTGGGAAGTACTTGTGGTTGAACTCAACCTCAAAGTCCTCAAAGCGCTCTATGGTACCATTGGTGCGCTTGTCAAGAGCCAACCACCAGTTGTGGGCATCTCCCTCCAAGAAGTGAACCGCAATGTCCTTCTGGTAGTCCTCTGGGCAGCGGCTTGAGCTGAAGTTACGAGCCAACCTGCTCCTCCACTCATCCGCCTCAAGAGGGTCAACACTTCCAGCAAAGTGTTTAGTGCCCATACGAGTGATGTGCTCCAGCACCTTCAAGTAATCCACCTTCCTGGTCGCCCTAGCTGGGGGGTCAATCTCAATCACCTCAGCTTCCTGTTCCCCATGAACCGGAGCTGCTCCACCAGCTACCGGAGCTGCTGCTGCTCGGCCAGCCTGCTGGTTCCTTATAGGAATAGCAGTATGAGTCGGTATGTCCTGACCCAAAGGTGTAAACGCCTGAGTCAAAGCCAACATTTGAGTACTCATAGCTCTCATGACCTCCAGAACCTCATGCATGGATGGTTCCGCAGCCTGGTTCACCGGACCAGCTGCCCTGCCGTCCGCAGCCCCATTACGGTCACCAAGACGGCCAGTCTGTGAAGATTCGCCTTCACCTTCCAGCCCATCCTGTTGCTGCCGTCCATTCCCATCAGCTCCATTAGCTCCATCAGCTCGTTCTGGCTCATGTTCCAGCTGGAACTCAGCTCCATCCACACGAACCTCAGTAGGGTTGAGCTGAACCGAAGGCAATCCAGTCCCAACATTAACCCCATCCGCTTGGATTGGCAATGTTGCGGCCAGATTCACATCATCTGCACCCACTGGACCGGATGCCCCAGCTCCATCCTTACCCTTCCGAGATCTGGACTTGCTTTTTCCACCCTTGGGATTCAACACATGTAAACAATCATGTCAGCTCACATGATATAACAAAATAAATCACAACAATCCCTAAGGCTAAGCAAAACGACCAGACCTTACCATGAGAACCAGCCGGATGTGTGGTGACTAACCCAAACCCAAACAAATCCTAGAATCAACTCCGCTCTGATACCAACTTGTAAGACCCGAACCTGACCCTTAGGTCCCACTAGGTCCGTGCCTTACCTAAACCATGTTTCTAAGTTCCATCAGTTTTAAAGTTCCATATTCACTAAGTCATTTTCGAAATCTTGAGGTTCATTCAATCAATGCACGACCAGATAGACAAGAGAAAACATTCATTGTATAAATATAAACATGTGATCCATACAATCAGTCAGTTGCACAATAGGCTAAGTCATAAGTCATAATACAATACTATCCCATAACCCACACATCCATCCACAGCTAAGTCCTCACGGTTCCTTGGCCTTGCCACTGGTTGCCATCACCAAATGCTCTCCTCTTCCCACAGACCAACTTCTGGTCGGAGTCCGATCACCACCACCCACAGTCTCGGTTTGGCCGGCCTTCTTCTCTCTTTCTCTCTTTCTTTCTGTCACGATTTTGGCAGAGTTTTCCCTAAGGAATTTTGATGCCATTTTCGACACCCAAGTGTCTGTATTTATAGAGAAAGGTCGGCCAATAACTGCCTGGGCGGACAGTTGCAACCGGTTGGAAGGGAAAAGACACAAACTGCCCAATTCCCACCTTTTCGCCCATCAACCGTCCAACTGCTCCCTTTGGCGTGTGGGCTGTCTGGAAATAGGCCCAATGCCTCAATCTGCATCCCAAGTACATCCACCAAGACCCACGGACCCAATAAAGACCCATAGGCCCTTAGTGGTTCAGCCACCACCCAGCCGGACCCTTGACCGCCCATGGACCGGCAACACTGGCCCGGACCATAACACTCCACCCAGCTGAGTTGAGCTGAGTGCCAGCTTCCCCAGCTGAGGGAGCTAGTGATCCAGCTACTGGAGCTGACCCAAGCTAGTGTGAGCTACACTAAGCTTGTCCTAGCTGACTGAGCTGCTTCCCATCATCGTCCAGCTGCCTTAGAACTCATCCAGCTCTTATTTCCTTGTCTCCATCCGATTCTGGTCAAGTCTCAGCATACTGATGCACTTAACCATCCATTCCAGCCATGATACGCTTGTCTTTAGGTCTTACGACCTGACTAGCACGTCTCCCCGTACCATGGCTGTGCCCGAAGGCTCTATCTAGAATCAGGGACATGACATGTTCCTCCCCAAAACGTTAAAAAAACGAAAAACCCAAAAAAAAATTCAAGTATATAAGAAGATCCCGTCGGAGGTTCGAGATTTTTACTTGGTGAAATTCACTCTCAACCTAATGTT
>NW_026016106.1:5000-12500 GCF_020379485.1 Brassica napus | reverse complement strand
CATAACACTCCACCCAGCTGAGTTGAGCTGAGTGCCAGCTTCCCCAGCTGAGGGAGCTAGTGATCCAGCTACTGGAGCTGACCCAAGCTAGTGTGAGCTACACTAAGCTTGTCCTAGCTGACTGAGCTGCTTCCCATCATCGTCCAGCTGCCTTAGAACTCATCCAGCTCTTATTTCCTTGTCTCCATCCGATTCTGGTCAAGTCTCAGCATACTGATGCACTTAACCATCCATTCCAGCCATGATACGCTTGTCTTTAGGTCTTACGACCTGACTAGCACGTCTCCCCGTACCATGGCTGTGCCCGAAGGCTCTATCTAGAATCAGGGACATGACAAGTCTCCCCCACTTGAGATGGATTCGTCCTCGAATCCAAGTCTAGACTTGTCTCCATCATAAACTGACCATACCACTCTGGATAGTCAGCTTTCATTCTCATCTCGGTTTCCCAAGTGACTTGTTCTTGCCCACTGCATTCCCACACGACTTTGACCATTTGAATGGTCTTGTTCCTCATTGCTTTTTCCATCCTGTCTACAATCCGAACCGGCCTTGTCTCCAAGGTGAGGTTCGTGCCTAGATCAGATGGAATTTCCGGTATCACAATGTCTTGATCTGAAAGACATTTTCTCAATTGAGACACATGGAATACATTATGAAATGCTTCCATCTCAGTTGGTAGGTTAAGCTTGTAAGCCACCGAACCAACTCTCTCAATGATCCGGAATGGACCCAAGTACCTTGGATCCAACTTCCCTCGGCCAGAAACCCTTTTCCGACCTCTGAAAGTAATCATCTTGAGGTAGACCATGTCGTCCACCTCAAACTCAACATGTTTCCTTCTCTTATCCGCATAAGACTTGTGACGGTCCTGTGCCTCCTTCATCTTGTCACGGATGAACTTAATCTTCTCCGTGGTCTCCTCCACTATCTCAGGTCCTATCATGCTGCGCTCCCCCACTTGGGTCCAGCATAATGGTGTCCTGCAGGGCCGTCCGTACAAAGCTTCGTAGGGCGACATCCCAATACTGGTATGGAAGCTGTTGTTGTAAGCAAACTCTACCAATGGCAAGTGTCTTTCCCAGGAATTTCCCCAGTCCAAGACACAAGCCCTTAACATGTCTTCCAACGTCTGGATGGTTCTTTCAGACTGACCATCCGTTTGGGGTGATAGGCTGTGCTCATGTGCACTCTTGTTCCCAAGGCCTTTTGGAAAGCCTTCCAGAAATAAGAAGTGAACCGAGGGTCCCTATCCGACACAATACTGGCTGGTACACCATGCAGGCGTACCACCTGATCCATGTAAATCTGTACCAAGGGCTCCACACCATCAGTCTTCTTGATTGGTATGAACAGAGCTGACTTGGTCAGACGATCCACCACTACCCAAACCGAATCCTTTCTATTCCTGGTCATGGGAAAACCTGACACAAAGTCCATGGTGATGTGATCCCACTTCCATTCTGGAATAGGTAGATTCTGGAGTAATCCACTGGGTACTTGGTGCTCAGCCTTGACGAGTTGGCAAGTAGGACACTTAGCCACCCACTCGGCCACATCCGTCTTCATACGGATCCAATGATAGTACCTCTTGATATCCTTGTACATCTTGTTCAGTCCCGGGTGCACAGAGAACTTAGACTTATGAGACTGACTCATAATCTCTTCCTTTAGTTCCCTTACATTCGGAACACTGATCCTCCCATGGACCAAAATCGTACCATCACTCGCAACCTGGTACTCGGTTTTATCATTCAGAGCAACCTTCTGGAGGTTCTCATCCAAGCTTTGTGCTTGCCTGATCCTGGTAAGGAGATCAGCCTGGTTCACTGCTTCTAAACCCAACGGCTCGTCCTCGCTGGCCAGTGTGTTTAAATGCAATGTCCTAACCATCCCTTCCAGCACCTCTGCTTCCCTCTCGGCTGATACCTCAGCTCTCCTACGGCTTAAGGCATCGGCCACTAGGTTTGCTTTACCTGGATGGTAAGCAATATCCAGATCATAATCGGCCACGAACTCCATCCATCTCCTTTGCCTCAAATTCAACTCAGGTTGAGTGAATATATACTTGAGACTCTTGTGGTCGGTCAAAATCTGAACCTTGGCACCATACAAGTATGATCGCCATATCTTGAGGGCGAACACCACTGCGGCCATCTCAAGGTCGTGGGTTGGATAGTTCCCCTCATGCTTCCTCAACTGCCTAGAGGCATAAGCGATGACCTTCCCATGTTGGGTTAATACACATCCTAATCCGGTTATGGAGGCGTCTGTGTAAACCACATATGGTTGGTCTGCCTCTGGCAACACCAATACCGGTGCACTTGTCAACATGTGCTTAAGTGCAGAGAAACATTCCTCACATTTCTCAGACCATACAAACCTCACGTCTTTCCCAGTCAGTTGTGTCATAGGTTGAGCCAAGCTGGCAAACCCCTTGACAAACTTCCTGTAATAACCGGCCAGACCTAGAAAGCTCCTGACTTCAGTTGCACTCTTAGGTCTAGGCCATTCTTGTATGGCCTTAATCTTTTCCGGGTCCACGGAGACACCTTGGTCGGATACAATGTGACCCAGGAACCCAACACTTCTTTGCCAAAAACTGCACTTGCTCAATTTGGCATAGAGCTGTTGTTCCCTCAATCGTCCCAACACTGCTCTTAGATGTCTCTCATGATCCTCTTTGGTCTTGGAGTAGACCAAGATATCATCAATGAAGATGATTACAAACTCATCCAGGAAATCCCTGAATATGCTGTTCATCATCTTCATGAAAGCTGCTGGTGCATTGGTTAATCCAAATGGCATGACCACAAACTCATAGTGGCCATACCTGGTTCGGAAGGCTGTCTTCCTTACATCATTTGGTTCAATGGGAATCTGATGATACCCTGAAGCCAAATCGATTTTAGAAAACCATTTTGCACCCTTGAGCTGATCCAACAACTCATCTATCCGAGGCAATGGGTACTTGTTCTTCACAGTCACCCGGTTTAACCCTCGATAGTCAATACACAATCTGAAGCTACCATCCTTCTTCTTCACAAAGAGGACTGGTGCTCCCCAGGGTGACACACTAGGCCGTATGAAACCCTTATCCAGCAACTCTTCAAGTTGCTTCTTAAGCTCGGCCATCTCGGCAGGAGCCATTCTGTAGGGACTTTTGGATAATGGGGCCGTCCCTGGTTCGAGTTCTATTATGAATGGATCCAACCTATCAGGGGGAATCCTGTTGTAGCGCCCTAAACACATCCTGGAACTCACCAACCAGCGGTATTCCCTCCGGGTCACCACCCCCTACGACCTCCTTAGTGGCGATTGTGGCCAGATAAGCCTCACAACCCTTCCTCAGCATCCTCTCAACATGGATAGCTGACACCACCAAGCATCCAGAGATCGGACGTATACCTTGGAACCTGATCGGAGCCCCACACCCACTCTCAAAAAGCACACGCCCCCGGTGACAGTCAAGAGTGGCCCGATACTTTCCAAGCCAGTCCATACCCAAGATCACCTCGTGATTCTTTAGGTGGACTACCACAAGATCCACAGGCATGACCCTGTCCTGGATCATTACTGGGACGTCCTGAATCACCCCTAGCGAATGCATCACTTGCCCACCGGCCGCATTCACTACCCCAGGACAATCCCCCGTTCCCAACTGGAACAACCCCTTTCCGAGCATCCCTGGACTCACAAAACTATGTGTAGCTCCAGTATCGAAAAGTACATGTGTTTCCACACCACCAATACTTAGGGTCCCTACACATGACCCAAACTAAGTATCTAACCGTCCTAGGTTCCATACCATGCAATTCTACTGAATTGGAAAGAATAAGATCAGACACATTACCAGTGATCGCGAGGAATGGTCCAGCCTTGTCCTCATCCTTGGACAGCTCATAGACGCGGGGTGCAGAGGTCTGACCGCGGTTCTGGTCTGGCTTGTTGCCCTCACCACGGCCCTTGCTCGACCCGGCTGCTAACTTGGGACAATCCTTACGGAGATGTCCCTTCTTTCCACAGTAGTGGCAAGTCCTGGTATCACCACCAGCTCCTTGCTCCTGTCTAGGACAGTCCCGAGCTGAGTGATCCATCTTACCACATCGAAGACAAGCTCCCATTGCTCTCCAACATTCACCTCCATGGTGTCGGCCACACTTGGGACACACAGGCCTACCACTTGAGGTTTTACCCTCTTCAGCCTGGTCCCTTTTCCTCTTCCGGTCACCACTCTGGCTTGAAGCCACCACCACACTTTTGACCTTCTGCTTATGCTCATCCGCAAGGTTGACCTCAAGCAAGGCCATCCTCTCAACCAGCTCAGACACAGTGGAGAAGGTACGGACTGAGCAATAGGTCCGGAGTTCAGCCCTAAGGCCTCTGATGAACCGGCGAACCTGAACTGCCTCGTCCTCCAACTCCTTACCCACATAGCGCCTGAGTCGGTTGAACTCTTCTTCGTACTCACGTACCGTCCTGCGTCCCTGAACCAAGTCCAGGAACTTAGCTTCCAAACGGTCCCATGCCTCAGCTGGGAAGTACTTGTGGTTGAACTCAACCTCAAAGTCCTCAAAGCGCTCTATGGTACCATTGGTGCGCTTGTCAAGAGCCAACCACCAGTTGTGGGCATCTCCCTCCAAGAAGTGAACCGCAATGTCCTTCTGGTAGTCCTCTGGGCAGCGGCTTGAGCTGAAGTTACGAGCCAACCTGCTCCTCCACTCATCCGCCTCAAGAGGGTCAACACTTCCAGCAAAGTGTTTAGTGCCCATACGAGTGATGTGCTCCAGCACCTTCAAGTAATCCACCTTCCTGGTCGCCCTAGCTGGGGGGTCAATCTCAATCACCTCAGCTTCCTGTTCCCCATGAACCGGAGCTGCTCCACCAGCTACCGGAGCTGCTGCTGCTCGGCCAGCCTGCTGGTTCCTTATAGGAATAGCAGTATGAGTCGGTATGTCCTGACCCAAAGGTGTAAACGCCTGAGTCAAAGCCAACATTTGAGTACTCATAGCTCTCATGACCTCCAGAACCTCATGCATGGATGGTTCCGCAGCCTGGTTCACCGGACCAGCTGCCCTGCCGTCCGCAGCCCCATTACGGTCACCAAGACGGCCAGTCTGTGAAGATTCGCCTTCACCTTCCAGCCCATCCTGTTGCTGCCGTCCATTCCCATCAGCTCCATTAGCTCCATCAGCTCGTTCTGGCTCATGTTCCAGCTGGAACTCAGCTCCATCCACACGAACCTCAGTAGGGTTGAGCTGAACCGAAGGCAATCCAGTCCCAACATTAACCCCATCCGCTTGGATTGGCAATGTTGCGGCCAGATTCACATCATCTGCACCCACTGGACCGGATGCCCCAGCTCCATCCTTACCCTTCCGAGATCTGGACTTGCTTTTTCCACCCTTGGGATTCAACACATGTAAACAATCATGTCAGCTCACATGATATAACAAAATAAATCACAACAATCCCTAAGGCTAAGCAAAACGACCAGACCTTACCATGAGAACCAGCCGGATGTGTGGTGACTAACCCAAACCCAAACAAATCCTAGAATCAACTCCGCTCTGATACCAACTTGTAAGACCCGAACCTGACCCTTAGGTCCCACTAGGTCCGTGCCTTACCTAAACCATGTTTCTAAGTTCCATCAGTTTTAAAGTTCCATATTCACTAAGTCATTTTCGAAATCTTGAGGTTCATTCAATCAATGCACGACCAGATAGACAAGAGAAAACATTCATTGTATAAATATAAACATGTGATCCATACAATCAGTCAGTTGCACAATAGGCTAAGTCATAAGTCATAATACAATACTATCCCATAACCCACACATCCATCCACAGCTAAGTCCTCACGGTTCCTTGGCCTTGCCACGGTTGCCATCACAAATGCTCACCCACCCACACACCAACATAAGTCGGAGTCCGATCACCCACACCCCACAGTCTCGGTTTGGCCGGCCTTCTTCTCTCTTTCTCTCTTTCTTTCTGTCACGATTTTGGCAGAGTTTCCCTAAGAATTTTGATGCCATTTTCGACACCAAGAAGATCTGTATTTATAGAGAAAGGTCGGCCAATAAACTGCCTGGGCGGACAGTTGCAACCGGTTGGAAGGGAAAAGACACAAACTGCCCAATTCCCACCTTTTCGCCCCATCAACCGTCCGTCCAACTGCTCCCTTGGCGTGTGGGTGTCTGGAAATAGGCCCAATGCCTCAATCTGCATCCCAAGTACATCACCAAGACCCACGGACATAAAAGACCCATGGCCTTTAGGGTTCAGCCACCACCCAGCCGGACCCTGGACCGCCCATGGACCGGCAACACTGGCCCGGAACATAACACTCCACCCAGCTGAGTTGAGCTGAGTGCCAGCTTCCCCAGCTGAGGGAGCTAGTGTCCGCTACTGAGCTGACCCAAGCTAGTGTGAGCTAACTAAGCTTGTCCTAGCTGACTGAGCTGCTTCCCATCATCGTCCAGCTGCTTGAACTCATCCAGCTCTTATTTCCTGGTCTCCATCCGATTCTGGTCAAGTCTCAGCATACTGATGCACTTACCCATCCATTCCAGCCATGATACGCTTGTCTTTAGGTCTTACGACCTGAATAGCACGTCTCCCCGTACCATGGCTGTGCCCGAAGCTCTATCTAGAATCAGGGACATACAGTTCCTCCCAAAACGTTAAAAACGAAAAACCCAAAAAAAATTCAAGTATATAAGAAGATCCGTCGGAGGTTCGAGATTTTTACTTGGTGAAATTCACTCTCAAACTAATGTTTCAGATTGCCGATGAAATGCAGCCCGCATGTGCAAAGTCTCGGCCAAAAGCATCCTGACGGGAGCATTATTAAAACCCAAAATTCATCCTTCAGTACGCTTGCCCATCAGTACGCTTGGCCCGATCATACCAAGGAAAAATGTTAACACTAAGGAAAAATGTTAACACTTGGTTGGATGAGGACCAGCATAAGTACTACTTGGACTAATCAGACTGACTTGGACAGTCCAGTCCATCAAACTCGAGCTTTGTCAGATCAGTACACGGATCAGTCCACGGGAAGGGCCAGCATGCTGCTATTGTGTGGTCAGCATGCTGATATGAGTTCAGTACACGGATCAGTACACGGACAGTCCACGGGAAGGGCCAGCATGCTGATATGTGTGGTCAGCATGCTGCTGATATGAGTTCAGTACACGGATCAGTACACGGACAGTACACGGGAAGGGCCAGCATGCTGATCTGTGTGGCCAGCATGCTGATATGAGTTCAGTACACGGATCAGTACACGGATCAGTCCACGGACAGTCTGTGTGTGCTAACGGACAGGCACGGACGTCCTGCGTGTGCTGACGGACGCCCTGTGTGTGCTGACGGACGTCCTCTGTGTACTGACGGACGTCCTGCGTGTGCTGACGGACGGCCACGGACGTCCTCTGTGTACTGACGGACGGCCACGGACGTCCTTTGTGTGCTGACGGACGTCCTGTGTGTA
>NW_026016105.1:0-37372 GCF_020379485.1 Brassica napus | reverse complement strand
CCTATGAGAATTATTCCCACTTCCTGGTGATTCTCCACTACTTTTTGTATACAAATACAGCTTTTACATCGCGCTTTCATCCTGGTTTGATTAGAATGACGAGGAAGTGTCATATTCCCAAACAGGAAACTGGGGGATCACCTGATTTGAAAGTGGGATAACTTCTTCATCCTAATTCCTATGAGATTTATTCCACTTCCTGGTGATTCTCCACTTCTTTATGTATCCAAATACATCTTCTTACATCGCGTCGATTCATCCTGGTTTGATTAGAATGACGAGGAAGTTGTCATATTCCAAACAGGGAAAACTGTGATCACCTGATTTGAAAGTGGGATAACTTCTTCATCCTAATTCCTATGAGATTATTCCATTTCCTGGTGATTATCCCACTACTTTTTGTATACTAAACAGCTTCTTACATCGCGATTCATCCTGATTTGATTAGAATGACGAGGAGAATGTTTCATATTCCCAAACAGGAAAACTGGGATCACCTGATTTGAAAGTTGGATAACTTCTTCATCTAATTCCTATGAGATTTATTCCACTTCATGGTGATTCTCCATCTTTATGTATCCAAATACATCTTCTTACATCGCGATTCATCCTAGTTTGATTAGAATGACGAGGAAGGGAAGTTGTCATATTCCCAAACAGGAAAACTGGGATCACCTGATTTGAAAGTGGGATAACTTCTTCATCCTAATTCCTAGAGATTTATCCACTTCCTGGTGATTCTCCACTTCTTTATGTATCCAAATATAGCTTCTTACATCGTGATCATCCTGGTTTGATCAGAATGACGAGGAGTTGTCATATTTCCAAATAGGAAAACTGGGATCACCTGATTTGAAAGTGGGATAACTTCTTCATTCTAATTCCTATGAGTTTATTCCACTTCCTGGTGATTCCACTTATTTATGTATCCAAATACATCTCTTACATCGCGATTCATCCTGGTTTGATTAGAATGACGAGGAAGTTGTCATATTCTCAAACAGGAAAACTGGGATTACATGATTTGAAGTGGGGTGGTAACTTCTTCATTCTAACTCCTATGAGATTTATTTACTTTCCTGGTGATTCTCCACTTTACTTTATGTATCCAAATACTGCTTCTAACATCGCGCATCCTGGTTTGATCATAATGACGAGGAAGTTGTCATATTCCTAAACAGGAAAACTGGGATCACCTGATTTGAAGTGGGATAATTTCTTCAATCCTAATTTCCTATGATATTATTCCACTTCCTCGTGATCTCCACTACTTTATGTATCCAAATACAGCTTCTTACATCGCGATTCATCTGGTTTGATTAGAATGACGAGGAAGTTGTCATATTCCAAACAGGACAAATGGATACTTATTTGAAAGTGGGATAATTTCTTCATCCTAATTCCTATGAGATTTATTCCACTTCTGGTGATTCTCCCACTTCTTTATGTATCCAAATATAGCTTCTTACATCTCGATTCATCCTGTTTGATCATAATTGCGAGGATTAGTTGTCATATTTCCAAATAGGACAAACTGGGATCACCTATTTGAAGTGAATAACTTCTCATCCTAATTCCTATGAGATTTATTCACTATCTGGTGATTCTCACTTCTTATGTATCCAAATAAAATTCTTACATCGCGATTCATCCTGGTTTGATTAGAATGCCGAGGAAAGTTGTCATATCCCAAACAGGAAAACTGGGATCACCTGATTTGAAAGTGGGATAACTTCTTCATCCTAACTCCTATGAGATTTATTCAAACTTCCTGGTGATTCTCCACTACTTTATGTATCCAAATAATGCTTTTCTTACATCGCGATTCATCTTGTTGATCAGAATGACGGGGAAGTTGTCATATTCCCAAACAGGGAAAACTGGGATCACCTGATTGAAAGTGAGATAACTTCTTCATCCTAATTCCTATGAGATTTATTCCACTTCCTGGTGATTCTCCACTTCTTTATGTATCCAAATATAGCTTCTTACATCGCGATTCATCCTGGTTTGATCATAATGACGAGGAAGTTGTCATATTTCCAAACAGGAGAACTGGGATCACCTAATTTGAAAGTGGGATAACTTCTTCATCCTAATTCCTATGAGATTTATTCCACTATCTGGTGATTCTCCACTTCTTTATGTATCCAAATACATATTCTTACATCGCGATTCATCCTTGTTTGATTAGAATGACGAGGAAGTTGTCATATTCCCAAACATGAAAACTGGGATCACCTGATTGAAAGTGGGATAACTTCTTCATCCTAATTCCTATGAGATTTATTTCCACTCCTGGTGATTCTCCACTTCTTTATGTATCAAATACATCTTCTTACATCGCGATTCATCCTGTTTTGATTAGAATGACGAGGAAGTTGTCATATTCCCAAACAGGAAAACTGGGATCACCTGATTTTGGAAAGGGGATAACTTCTTCATCCTAACTCCTTTGAGATTTATTTATTAACTTCCTGGTGATTCTCCACTACTTTATGTATCCAAATAATGCTTCTTACATCGCGATTCATCCTTGTTTGATCAGAATGACGGGGAGTTGTCAATATCCCAAACAGGAAAACTAGGATCACCTTATTTGAAAGTTGGATAATTTCTTCATCTAATTCCTATGAGATTTATTCCACTTCCTGTGATTCTCACTTCTTTATGTATCCAAATATAGCTTCTTACATCGCGATTCATCCTGGTTTGATCATAATGACGAGGAAGTTGTCATATTTCCAAATAGGAAAACTGGGATCACCTAATTTAAAAGTGGGATAACTTCTTCATCCTAATTCCTATGAGATTTATTCCACTATCTGGTGATTCTCCACTTCTTTATGTATCCAAATACATATTCTTAACATCGCGATTTATCCTGGTTTGATTTAGAATGACGAGGAAGTGGAAGTTGTCATATTCCAAACAGGGAAAACGGGATCACCTGATTTGAAAGTGGGATAACTTCTCATCCTAACTCCTATGAGATTTATTCAATTCCTGGTGATTCTCCACTACTTTATGTATCCAAATAATGCTTCTTACATCGCGATTTCATCTTTGTTTGATCAGAATGACGGGGAGTTTGATCATATCCAACAGGAAAACTGGGGATCACCTGATTGAAGTGAGATACTTCTTCATCCTAATTCCTATGAGATTTATTCCACTTCTGGTGGTGATCTCCACTTCTTTATGTATCCAAATACATCTTCTTACATCACGATTCATCCTTGTTTGATTAGAATGACGAGAAAGTTGTCATATCCCAAACCGGAGGAACTGGGATCACCTTATTTGAAAGTGGGATAACTTCTTCATCCAATTCCTATGAGAATTATTCTCACTTCCTGGTGATTCTCCCCCATACTTTTTTTATAACAATACAGCTTCTTACATCGCGATTCATTCCTGATTTGATTAGAATGACGAGGAAGTTGTCATATTCCAAACATGCAAACTGGGATCACCTGATTTGAAAGTGGGATAACTTTTCATCCTAATTCCTATGAGATTTATTCCACTTCCTGGTGATTCTCCACTTCTTTATGTATCAAAATACATCTTCTTACATCGCGATTCATCCGTTTTGATTAGAATGACGAGGAAGTTGTCAAATTCCCAAACAGGAAAAACTGGGATCACCTATTTGAAAGTGGGATAACTTCTTCATCTTAATCCTATGAGAATATTCTACTTCCTGGTGTCTCCACTACTTTTTGTATACAACTACAGCTTCTTACATCGCGATTCATCCTGATTTGATTAGAATGACGAGTAAGTTGTCATATTCCCAAACATGAAAACTTGGATCACCTGATTTGAAAGTGGGATAACTTCTTCATCCTAATTCCTATCTGATTTATTCCACTTCTTGGTGATTCTCCACTTCTTTATGTATCCAAATACCTCTTCTTACATCGCATATGATAATCCTGGTTAGATTAGAATGACGAGGGTTGTTCATATTCCCAAAACAGGAAAACTGTGATCACCTGATTTGAAAGTGGGATAACTTCTTCATCCTAATTCATATGAGATTTATTCCACTTCTGGTGTGATTCTCCACTTCTTTATGTATCCAAATATAGCTTCTTACATCGCGATTCATCCTGGTTTGATCAGAATGACGAGGAAGTTGTCATATTTCCAAATAGGAAAACTGGGATCACCTGATTTGAAAGTGGGATAACTTCTTCATCCTAACTCATATGAGATTTATTCAACTTCCTGGTGATTCTACCACTACTTTATGATCCAAATATTACTTCTTACATCGCGATTCATCCTGGTGATGATCAAAATGACGAGGAAGTTGTCATATTCCCAAACTGGAAAACTTGGATTACCTGATTTGAAAGTGGGATAACTTCTTCTTTCTAACTCCTATGAGATTTATTCTACTTCCTGGTGATTCTCCACTACTTTATGTATCCAAATACTGCTTCTTACATCGCGCATCCTGGTTTGATCAGAATGACGAGGAAGTTGTCATATTCCCAAACAGGAAAGCTGGGATCACCTTATTTGAAAGTGGGATAATTTCTTCATCCTAATTCCTATGAGATTTATTCCACTTCCTGGTGATTCTCCACTACTTTATGTATCCAAATACAGCTTCTTACATCGGGATACATCCTGGTTTGATCAGAATGACGAGGAAGTTGTCATATTCCCAAAAAGGAAAATTGGGATCACCTGATTTGAAAGTAGGAGAACTTCTTCATCCTAACTCCTATGAGATTTATTCCACTTCCTGGTGGTTCTCCACTAATTTATGTATCCAAATACAGCTTCTTATATCACGATTCATCCTGGTTTGATAAAATGACGAGGAAGTTGTCATATTCCCAAAAGGAAAACTGGATCACCTGATTTGAAAGTAGGATAACTTCTTCATCCTATTCCTATGAGAATTATTCCACTTCCTGGTGATTCTCCACTACTTTTTGTATACAAATACAGCTTCTTAATCGCGGTTCATCCTGATTGATTAGAATGACGAGGACGTTGTCATATTCCCAAACAGGAAAACTGGGATCACCTGATTTGAAAGTGGGATAACTTCTTCATCCTAATTCCTATGAGATTTATTCCACTTCCTGGTTGATTCTCCACTTCTTTATGTATCCAAATACATCTTCTTACATCGCGAATTATCCTGGTTTGATTAGAATGCGAGGGAAGTTGTCATATTCCCAAACAGGGAAAACTGGGATCACCTGATTTGAAAGTGGGGGATAACTTCTTCATCCTAACTCCTATGAGATTTATTCAACTTCCTGGTGATTCTCCACTACTTTATGTATCCAAATACTGCTTCTTACATCGCGATTCATCCTGGTTTGATCAAAATAACGAGGAAGTTGTCATATTCCCAAACAGGAAAACTGGGATTACCTGATTTGAAAGTGGGATAACTTCTTCATTCTAACTCCTATGAGATTTATTCTACTTCCTGGTGATTCTCCACTTCTTTATGTATCCAAATACGGCTTCTTACATCGCGATTCATCCTGGTTTGATCAGAATGACGAGGAAGTTGTCATATTCCCAAATTTTGACTTGAAGAAAGAAATGGAGCCAAAGGAGTAGTTTGGAGCAGTTTGAGTCTTGAGCAAGAATAGGGCAAGACCTCCAGAGATTGGGTATCAAGACTTCAGGAGTGTCCAGAAGTATCCAAATGAGGTGTGCAAAGTTAGGGTCAAGTCCAGGAGGGACTTAGACATACTTAGACATCATTTGGAGTCAGATGGGTGATGGTGCAAAGATAGGGCGACCAGATGATCAGACGGTAGGGACGGTACAAAACGGACGGGCCGGGCAATTTAGGGCGACCCAAACCGAGTCAGGTCTGACCATGGAGATGTTTGGGTGAGATGTGCCAAAATAGGGCGAGGTACGGACAGGCGGTCCGTCCCATACCGTACTTCACCCAGGATCGACCAGAAGCTGTGCAAACTTAGGGCGTCGGTTTTTTTAGAGAGCGATTAGGCGACCTTGTCTGATTGTAATCAGACTGTTTGTGGATAAGGAAGAGAGAGGACGTGGTCAACAAGGACCGGCTGTCAAGGAGGTGTAAAAGGAAAGCAAAGGGGACCATGTATCTAGCTAAAGAAGTGGGAAGGTTCATGGGAGCCTTTGAGGAACCAATCAGAAGCCAGCCCTTGCCTTGACCAGTTTGAATGGACCAATCACCAGCCAGCCTTCCTTAACCAATCAGAAGCCATCACCAAGATTGCAAAGACCAAAACAAGACTACATCCAAGCCATCCATTTCACAAGTCATTTCTAGCCATTAGATTAAGGGTTTCGAATGTTTCAGAGTGTAAAGCTTATAAAAGCATGTGTATGGACGAAAATTAAAGCTCTTAAGAGAGTTAGGGGGATTTCCCCTTCTCCTTCATAATATAAAAGTGTGTTCTTGATCAGATTCCCTTAATCTACCCCTTTCTTAGTCTCTAATCTCTTAATCTCTCAAAGTCTCTTTGTTTCTGATCTAAGTTCATACTAGTTTCATCAGATTCTGGTGTGACCCTGATCAGCTCCATACTAAAGAACATGAAGTCAAGGAAAGAAGGAGCTAGGAAATGGATCATGACACGACCTGATGAGCTTTATGGAAAGCAAAAAGGCTTGATCCATGAGGTACTGGGCCGAGAAAAGGCTATGGGCCTTGATGTGGCCTTTATAAAGCATGGACTGACTTTAAACAATCATGGACGACCTGTGACAACCCTGATTGACAATGAAATGGATAGGATGAAGCTGGTTAGACAGGACATGGAATGGGAGATTCAGTCTGATCGAGAAATGGACTGGTCAAACCGACATATGCGAGAATTGAGTTGGAAATGGAAGATTGAGAACCAGAGCAGGAAATGGAACATGATGAGGACCTTTATCATCCAAATGAGCATAAAGAGCAGCTTGGTCGGACTTGGAACAAGATGGATCGAGCCCAAGAAAGAGTTGTTCGAAAAAGGCCTTTATCGGCCCAAAAAGTGGAAGGACAAGCCAGCTTGGATTATGATTGGCCCAATATGATTATGCACGACCATTATGGTCTATTTTAAGTTTATTTGGTTTTATTATTTATGTAAACTCATTAGGAAGAGGTTTTGGGCTTTATAAACCCATTAGGAGTCGGTTTGGTGTTTTAAATCAATTAGCAATTGGATTTGGTTTTGGTTTTCCTAAACCACATTGGTTTAGGCTTAGGGTTTTATGTTTTATGCTTTTAAACAGCAGCACCACGTCCATGTAACTTTCAATCGATATTTTTCTCAACTTCTTTGTTTTGAGTTTTCTCTCAATTCTGCTGGTGTGTAATATCCAGCTTGGGTTCTCTGATTTGGTGTGTCATATCCAGATCAGAAGCCTTGGAGTATCAGGAGGCGAGCCATCTCTCTTGTGTCCCACATCAATCCACAAACCTTGATACAGATCGAGTCTTTGATTCTCTGTTTGCAAGGATTATATATGTGATCCATCCTAGACACTAAGCAGGGTGATCCTGTGTCTGTGGAGCAGAAAAAAAACATCTTTATAGCATCCCATAGCTCTAAGGAGAAGACCATATCCATCACCTTTCATCCACCCACGCCCCCTTCAAGTGATCTAGGGAGAGACAGTCCTATCCAGGGCTACACCAAGTGGTATCAGAGCCACTTGAAGGTTTAGGGTTTGATTTTTCTTAACCTAAGTCAAGAATTCCATCTACTATCCAGAAATCTTCTATGTTTTCTTATAGAAAACAGGAAGAGAAGGCTAAACAATCAGCAACAAGAGAGCTGTTGCAAAGAGGAGAAAGAATTATCCAGATTCCATCTTTCTATGGAGAGTTTGATCCAAACACATATCTAGAATGGGAAAAGGATATGGATTTCGTTTTTCACCGCCATAGGTACACAGCAGAGAACCAGGTTCAGCTAGCAATTACTGGCTTAGATGGTTATGCACTTGAATGGTGGTATCAGATTGCTAACAACAGTTAACGCTGTGGAGAGTTGCAGATTTCTTCTTGGTATGAGATGAAGTCTGTCATGAAGAAAAGGTTTGTAGCAAAGAGGTATGGTCAAACTGATTTGGAACGGTTGCAAAGCCAATCTAGATCATCTCAAGCACGTGTTAGGATATCCATAGAAGAGCCACAGAACTGCTATGATATTGAGGCACAAAGAAAGTCGCAGCTACTGCAAACACATCTTGGTTATCTTGACTACTTGCAGAGTACCGAGTTCAAAGAAAACCTTAGGAGCATGATAGTTCAATCACTCACTGCAGTGGTACAAAATCAACCAGAGAGGTCAGTCCCACGACCAACATCAGGAATTGATGAGCTAGGCTATTACCAGAAGGAACCAGCAGAAAAGAAAAAAGAAACTGCAGCAAAACCGGCTGAGAAAGAGCAAGAGATTGAATCAAAAGGGAAGGAGAGTCTACCAGCCATGTGTGGTCACGTAATTGGCCTAATCAAGGATGAAGAAAGAGAGCTTGATGAGACACTTGTGGTTCATAAAGAGTCACCTGGGACTTTGATTGAACAAGGTGGATTCATTAGATCTTTTTCTTGTGATATACTGATCCTACCGTTTGTATGTGTTCAGTTCAATCTTTTGGAGCATCTGAGGTTTGTCAAGGGTCAGCAACACCTTGTATTTGAACTAGGAGGAGAGGCACGAGGCCTTACAGCCATTGAAAACGTTCTGGTCCAGAAAGAAATTGCTACACACGATCCATCAATCGTTAAAGAACGGGATTTGAGGTCAAATCCTTTTGAAGGGAGAGAGGATGGTGTGATCTTGATTATCTGCAGTAAAAATAGAGGAGAAACAGGAGGTAACACGCCCTTGATCAGTCCTATAACTGATCAGAACCAGCTGAGATCAACAAAACAGAAACTTGCTGTGGGTAAAAAGATGCCAAAGCTTGAGAATGAATATGGGGATCATTACACACGACCACCAGACCCTATGCAGCATGAGAACCAAGTTATAATGAGCATTGGGCAAGGTGTATTGAGAGAAATCATAGATATTCTCCTAGGCAGCCACAAGGAGCTAGTTCGGCCACCAGATCAATCAGCAAGGTTTCTGCTTGTTTTTAAAGATCTAATGCTCCCATTCTATCCAGGAGAGCATAGAACACATGCTGAGACAGCCATGGTTGAGGCGTGCTTATGGAGTAAATGGAGAAAAGCTTTTGCAGCAGCAGCTGGTTATGAGTTAAATGGAAAGGAAAGTTTTGTTTGCTACATACTAAGGCACGTGAGGGGCTTAGAGATGATTGAGCAAGGTTCCAAGAGCTCGCTGAAGCATGGAAAAGGATTGCAGTCCTGGGTGTTTGATCCAGGAGATGATCATGTTTCTATCATCTTACAAGTCTCGGATTTGAGGACAAATACTTTTGAAGGGAGAGAGGATGGTGTGACCCTGATCAGCTCCATACTAAAGAACATGAAGTCAAGGAAAGAAGGAGCTAGGAAATGGATCATGACACGACCTGATGAGCTTTATGGAAAGCAAAAAGGCTTGATCCATGAGGTACTGGGCCGAGAAAAGGCTATGGGCCTTGATGTGGCCTTTATAAAGCATGGACTGACTTTAAACAATCATGGACGACCTGCGACAACCCTGATTGACAAGGAAATGGATAGGATGAAGCTGGTTAGACAGGAAATGGAATGGGAGATTCAGTCTGATCGAGAAATGGACTGGTCAAACCGACATATGCGAGAATTGAGTTGGAAATGGAAGATTGAGAACCAGAGCAGGAAATGGAACATGATGAGGACCTTTATCATCCAAATGAGCATAAGGAGCAGCTTGGTCGGACTTGGAACAAGATGGATCGAGCCCAAGAAAGAGTTGTTCGAAAAAGGCCTTTATCGGCCCAAAAAGTGGAAGGACAAGCCAGCTTGGATTATGATTGGCCCAATATAATTATGCACGACCATTATGGTCTATTTTAAGTTTATTTGGTTTTATTATTTATGTAAACTCATTAGGAAGAGGTTTTGGGCTTTATAAACCCATTAGGAGTCGGTTTGGTGTTTTAAATCAATTAGCAATAGGATTTGGTTTTGGTTTTCCTAAACCACAATGGTTTAGGCTTAGGGTTTTATGTTTTATGCTTTTAAACAGCAGCACCACGTCCATGTAACTTTCAATCGATATTTTTCTCAACTTCTTTGTTTTGAGTTTTCTCTCAATTCTGCTGGTGTGTAATATCCAGCTTGGGTTCTCTGATTTGGTGTGTCATATCCAGATCAGAAGCCTTGGAGTATCAGGAGGCGAGCCATCTCTCTTGTGTCCCACATCAATCCACAAACCTTGATACAGATCGAGTCTTTGATTCTCTGTTTGCAAGGATTATATCTGTGATCCATCCTAGACACTAAGCAGGGTGATCCTGTGTCTGTGGAGCAGAAAAAAAACATCTTTATAGGATCCCATAGCTCTAAGGAGAAGACCATATCCATCACCTTTCATCCACCCACGCCCCCTTCAAGTGATCCAGGGAGAGACAGTCCTATCCAGGGCTACACCAGATTCTTTCTTCACCATTTCAAGACTCTATTTTGCCCCAAGAGGCTTGTTCTTCACACACACACAGCCTAGAATCTTAAAATCTCATATGGTATCAGAGCCAGGTTCATTAGAACTTGGTTCCAGCTTCCGCTAAGCTCAAGGCTTCTCCCATGTCATTTCCAAACCAAGAAGAAGCTTCATGTTCAACCAGCTGTAAAACCTCTTTAAGAAGAAGGTGGGCTCATACATGGCGTCCAGTAGCTGTCTCTGGTTGTTCTCCACGTTCTCATGTCCACCCTTGAAGAAAGAAGGCCTTGGAAGCAAAGGTTATGAAGCGGTCTAGCTAGCCTCTTCAACAAACCAGATTCAGGCGATTCTCATGGTGACTCAAACATGAAGAAAGGTGGTCTCTTTGACATGGTGGGTTCAAGAGGAAGGTCCATGGAAGAAGGAGATGTTGGGGTCGACACCAACAGCTCAGATCTTGCCATGTACTAAGGAGTTTCAAGGAACTAACACTAGTTCCTTGGCTGTAAGGAAATCTCTTTCTCTTGTATAAAACTTGAGTATATTGACAGGTTGTGTTGTGGTGTTGTGATTGAAAAACCTAAGGATGTGTTTAAAGATTGCTAGACATGAAATGTTTAGAATTTGTTCCAGGATACTTAATGAGTCTTGTTTGATGTTGAGAAATGAAAATGCTTGCTCCGGTTCATAATGAATGTCTGTTAGGGAGTTAGAAGTTTGTCTAAACCTGATAGCTTTCATGAAGTGAAACAGATTTAAGGTGTTGCATTGTCTGATGTTGTTTGATGATAGTATTGCTTAACTCCGGTTCATAGTGATGCTTGTTGTGATTGATTGAATCTGCTTGCATACATGGATTGAAACCGAATTGAAAGTTGTTGCATACTGTCTTGTTGCTGCCTTATATTGATGCATTAGATTCATATCTAAATTGCAGATTAAGGAGCTTTAAAAATTGCCTAAGTAGCTTGTATTGAATCTGTTATGATCATGCTTGTGCTTAGAGAGTTTGCTTGCAAAGATTAGAACTTGAAAATGACTTGTTTAATCTGTTGCAATGCTTGTGATATTGGGAATCAAACTTGATGATTAATCAAGGATTGATCCCAATACTATTGTGTCTTATCTTTGCTGGAGTTTGATTGATGTTTCAGGTTCACTAGTTGTGTTCTTAGTTAATCATCAATCCAAGTTGAAAGAGGAAGACTTTGCCCATTGTGTGTGCAATGGAGAGTTGAGAAAGAAGTGGTGATGTGCCACTGGTGTGAAGTCTCACTGAAGCTCACTTGCAAGCTTGGACCTATACACAATCCAAGCTTGAGGAGGGGAGTTTAGTGAGCTATCAGACGGTTCAAGAAGGTTCAGCAGGTCCATTGCAAGCATCTGAAGAAGGAGCCATCCGGGTTTAGGCTGTGGCGAGTTTATTCAAGAGAGTACTCAAACTAAGACAGAGTACTCTTGGCTGTGAGAAGATGAAGGCTACTCTATCAATGCGGCTTCTAGTGTGAGGTTGTTGAAGAGATAGCTGAGGCTTTCACAAGCATTCCATTCAAGATGGCGAGTTCAAGAAGAGGCTGCAATGGTGTGTGTGTGTCGATCATGAAGCCATCCGTCCAAGCTTGTTTCTGTGAGAGTCTCAAGCTTGAGGGGGAGTGTTGAAGCTTACATGATCAGAATGAGCTTGGTGGTTATTCTAGAAGAGGAAGCAACCTGTTGGGAAGTATGATGAAGGATGAAGAAGCAATGTCCAAGGCGGCTTCAAGTGTTGAGGTGATTGGAGAGTGGCTGAAGCATCCTCATGTAGTTCCAGCAACAAGGTGGCGACTCCAGAAGAAGAAGCAGCCAAGACTCAGCAAGAGTGTTGTATCTCCAAGAAGAGGCTGATCTGGTGTGTCCGAGCACTTCAACCTAACAAGAGGTTAGGTGAAAGGGGGAGAGACCAAGATCAGGCAGTAAGGAGTGTACAAGGCGTGGGGAGAATGAAGAGACCATGATCCAGAGTCTTTGTGTCCCTTATATTGTTGGTAAGGCACAAAGACTCACTGGCCAATCCCTAGGCTTTGGAGACTTTACTCTTTTTCCCTCATCAAGGTTTTGTCCCAAAGGGTTTTCCTTGGTGAGGTTTTTAATGAGGAAGTTCTTCAAGGTTCCAAGCTTGACTAAGGATCGCCTATAGTCAAGCTTGAGGGGGAGTGTTGACTTGAAGAAAGAAATGGAGCCAAAGGAGTAGTTTGGAGCAGTTTGAGTCTTGAGCAAGAATAGGGCAAGACCTCCGGAGATTGTGTATCAAGACTTCAGGAGTGTCCCGAAGTATCCAAATGAGGTGTGCAAAGTTAGGGTCAAGTCCAGGAGGGACTTAGACATACTTAGACATCATTTGGAGTCAGATGGGTGATGGTGCAAAGATAGGGCGACCAGATGATCAGACGGTAGGGACGGTACAAAACCGGACGGGCCAGGCAATCTTTGGGCGACCCAAACCGAGTCAGGTCTGACCATTGGAGATGTTTGGGTGAGATGTGCAAAAATAGGGCGAGGTACGGACAGGCGGTCCGTACCATCAACCGTACTTCACCCAGGATCGACCAGAAGCTGTGCAAACTTAGGGCGTTGGTTTAGAGATCGATTAGGCGACCTTGTCTGATTGTAATCAGACTGTTTGTGGATAAGGAAGAGAGAGGACGTGGTCAACAAGGACAGGCTGTCAAGAGGTGTAAAGGGAAAGCAAAGGGGACCATGTATCTAGCTAAAGAAGTGGGAAGGTTCATGGGAGCCTTTGAGGAACCAATCAGAAGCCAGCCCTTGCCTTGACCAGTTTGAATGGACCAATCACCAGCCAGCCTTCCTTAACCAATCAGAAGCCATCACCAAGATTGCAAAGACCAAAACAAGACTACATCCAAGCCATCCACTTCACAAGTCATTTCTAGCCATTAGATTAAGGGTTTCTAATGTTTCAGAGTGTAAAGCTTATAAAAGCATGTGTATGGACGAAAATTAAAGCTCGTAAGAGAGTTAGGGGGATTTCCCCTTCTCCTTCATAATATAAAAGTGTGTTCTTGATCAGATTCCCTTAATCTACCCCTTTCTTAGTCTCTAATCTCTTAATCTCTCAAAGTCTCTTTGTTTCTGATCTAAGTTCATACTAGTTTCATCAGATTCTTTCTTCACCATTTCAAGACTCTATTTTGCCCCAAGAGGCTTTTTCTTCACACACACACAGCCTAGACTCTTAAAATCTCATACCAAACAGGAAAACTGGGATCACCTGATTTGAAAGTAGGAGAACTTCTTCATCCTAACTCCAATGAGATTTATTCCACTTCCTGGTGATTCTCCACTAATTTATGTATCCAAATACAGCATCTTACATCGCGATTCATCCTGGTTTGATTAAAATGACGAGGAAGTTGTCATATTCCCAAACAGGAAAACTAGGATCACCTGATTTGAAAGTGGATAACTTCTTCATCCTAATTCCTATGAGAATTATTCCACTTCCTGGTGATTCTCCACTACTTTTTGTATCCAAATACAGCTTCTTACATCGCGATTCATCCTGGTTTGATTAGAATGACGAGGAAGTTGTCATATTCCCAAACAGGAAAACTGGGATCACCTGATTTGAAAGTGGGATAACTTCTTCATCCTAATTCCTATGAGAATTATTCCACTTCCTGGTGATTCTCCACTACTTTTTGTATCCAAATACAGCTTCTTACATCGCGATTCATCCTGGTTTGATTAGAATGACGAGGAAGTTGTCATATTCCCAAACAGGAAAACTGGGATCACCTGATTTGAAAGTGGGATAACTTCTTCATCCTAATTCCTATGAGAATTATTCCACTTCCTGGTGATTCTCCACTACTTTTTGTATACAAATACAGCTTCTTACATCGCGATTCATCCTGATTTGATTAGAATGACGAGGAAGTTGTCATATTCCCAAACAGGAAAAGTGGGATAACTTCTTCATCCTAATTCCTATGAGATTTATTCCACTTCCTGGTGATTCTCCATTACTTTATGTATCCAAATACGGCTTCTTACATCGCGATTCATCCTGGTTTGATTAGAATGACGAGGAAGTTGTCATATTCCCAAACAGGAAAACTGGGATCACCTGATTTGAAAGTGGGATAACTTCTTCATCCTAATTCCTATGAGATTTATTCCACTTCCTGGTGATTCTCCACTACTTTATGTATCCAAATACAGCTTCTTACATCGCGATTCATCCTGGTTTGATTAGAATGACGAGGAAGTTGTCATATTCCCAAACAGGAAAACTGGGATCACCTGATTTGAAAGTGGGATAACTTCTTCATCCTAATTCCTATGAGAATTATTCCACTTCCTGGTGATTCTCCACTACTTTTGTATACAAATACAGCTTCTTACATCGCGATTCATCCTGGTTTGATTAGAATGACGAGGAAGTTGTCATATTCCCAAACAGGAAAACTGGGATCACCTGATTTGAAAGTGGGATAACTTCTTCATCCTAATTCCTATGAGATTTATTCCACTTCCTGGTGATTCTCCACTACTTTATGTATCCAAATACAGCTTCTTACATCGCGATTCATCCTGGTTTGATCAGAATGACGAGGAAGTTGTCATATTCCCAAACAGGAAAACTGGGATCACCTGATTTGAAAGTGGGATAACTTCTTCATCCTAATTCCTATGAGATTTATTCCACTTCCTGGTGATTCTCCACTACTTTATGTATCCAAATACAGCTTCTTACATCGCGATTCATCCTGGTTTGATCAGAATGACGAGGAAGTTGTCATATTCCCAAACAGGAAAACTGGGATCACCTGATTTGAAAGTGGGATAACTTCTTCATCCTAATTCCTATGAGATTTATTCCACTTCCTGGTGATTCTCCACTACTTTATGTATCCAAATACAGCTTCTTACATCGCGATTCATCCTGGTTTGATTAGAATGACGAGGAAGTTGTCATATTCCCAAACAGGAAAACTGGGATCACCTGATTTGAAAGTGGGATAACTTCTTCATCCTAATTCCTATGAGAATTATTCCACTTCCTGGTGATTCTCCACTACTTTTTGTATACCAAATACAGCTTCTTACATCGCGATTCATCCTGGTTTGATTAGAATGACGAGGAAGTTGTCATATTCCCAAACAGGAAAACTGGGATCACCTGATTTGAAAGTGGGATAACTTCTTCATCCTAATTCCTATGAGATTTATTCCACTTCCTGGTGATTCTCCACTACTTTATGTATCCAAATACAGCTTCTTACATCGCGATTCATCCTGGTTTGATCAGAATGACGAGGAAGTTGTCATATTCCCAAACAGGAAAACTGGGATCACCTGATTTGAAAGTGGGATAACTTCTTCATCCTAATTCCTATGAGATTTATTCCACTTCCTGGTGATTCTCCACTACTTTATGTATCCAAATACAGCTTCTTACATCGCGATTCATCCTGGTTTGATCAGAATGACGAGGAAGTTGTCATATTCCCAAACAGGAAAACTGGGATCACCTGATTTGAAAGTGGGATAACTTCTTCATCCTAATTCCTATGAGATTTATTCCACTTCCTGGTGATTCTCCACTACTTTATGTATCCAAATACAGCTTCTTACATCGCGATTCATCCTGGTTTGATCAGAATGACGAGGAAGTTGTCATATTCCCAAACAGGAAAACTGGGATCACCTGATTTGAAAGTGGGATAACTTCTTCATCCTAATTCCTATGAGATTTATTCCACTTCCTGGTGATTCTCCACTACTTTATGTATCCAAATACAGCTTCTTACATCGCGATTCATCCTGGTTTGATTAGAATGACGAGGAAGTTGTCATATTCCCAAACAGGAAAACTGGGATCACCTGATTTGAAAGTGGGATAACTTCTTCATCCTAATTCCTATGAGAATTATTCCACTTCCTGGTGATTCTCCACTACTTTTTGTATCCAAATACAGCTTCTTACATCGCGATTCATCCTGGTTTGATTAGAATGACGAGGAAGTTGTCATATTCCCAAACAGGAAAACTGGGATCACCTGATTTGAAAGTGGGATAACTTCTTCATCCTAATTCCTATGAGATTTATTCCACTTCCTGGTGATTCTCCACTTCTTTATGTATCCAAATACAGCTTCTTACATCGCGATTCATCCTGGTTTGATCAGAATGACGAGGAAGTTGTCATATTCCCAAACAGGAAAACTGGGATCACCTGATTTGAAAGTGGGATAACTTCTTCATCCTAATTCCTATGAGATTTATTCCACTTCCTGGTGATTCTCCACTACTTTATGTATCCAAATACAGCTTCTTACATCGCGATTCATCCTGGTTTGATCAGAATGACGAGGAAGTTGTCATATTCCCAAACAGGAAAACTGGGATCACCTGATTTGAAAGTGGGATAACTTCTTCATCCTAATTCCTATGAGATTTATTCCACTTCCTGGTGATTCTCCACTACTTTATGTATCCAAATACAGCTTCTTACATCGCGATTCATCCTGGTTTGATCAGAATGACGAGGAAGTTGTCATATTCCCAAACAGGAAAACTGGGATCACCTGATTTGAAAGTGGGATAACTTCTTCATCCTAATTCCTATGAGATTTATTCCACTTCCTGGTGATTCTCCACTACTTTATGTATCCAAATACAGCTTCTTACATCGCGATTCATCCTGGTTTGATTAGAATGACGAGGAAGTTGTCATATTCCCAAACAGGAAAACTGGGATCACCTGATTTGAAAGTGGGATAACTTCTTCATCCTAATTCCTATGAGAATTATTCCACTTCCTGGTGATTCTCCACTACTTTTTGTATCCAAATACAGCTTCTTACATCGCGATTCATCCTGGTTTGATTAGAATGACGAGGAAGTTGTCATATTCCCAAACAGGAAAACTGGGATCACCTGATTTGAAAGTGGGATAACTTCTTCATCCTAATTCCTATGAGATTTATTCCACTTCCTGGTGATTCTCCACTCTTTATGTATCCAAATACAGCTTCTTACATCGCGATTCATCCTGGTTTGATTAGAATGACGAGGAAGTTGTCATATTCCCAAACAGGAAAACTGGGATCACCTGATTTGAAAGTGGGATAACTTCTTCATCCTAATTCCTATAAGAATTATTCCACTTCCTGGTGATTCTCCACTACTTTTGTATACAAATACAGCTTCTTACATCGCGATTCATCCTGGTTTGATTAGAATGACGAGGAAGTTGTCATATTCCCAAACAGGAAAACTGGGATCACCTGATTTGAAAGTGGGATAACTTCTTCATCCTAATTCCTATGAGATTTATTCCACTTCCTGGTGATTCTCCACTACTTTATGTATCCAAATACAGCTTCTTACATCGCGATTCATCCTGGTTTGATTAGAATGACGAGGAAGTTGTCATATTCCCAAACAGGAAAACTGGGATCACCTGATTTGAAAGTGGGATAACTTCTTCATCCTAATTCCTATGAGAATTATTCCACTTCCTGGTGATTCTCCACTACTTTTGAAATATCCAAATACAGCTTCTTACATCGCGATTCATCCTGGTTTGATCAGAATGACGAGGAAGTTGTCATATTCCCAAACAGGAAAACTGGGATCACCTGATTTGAAAGTGGGATAACTTCTTCATCCTAATTCCTATGAGAATTATTCCACTTCCTGGTGATTCTCCACTACTTTTTGTATCCAAATACAGCTTCTTACATCGCGATTCATCCTGGTTTGATTAGAATGACGAGGAAGTTGTCATATTCCCAAACAGGAAAACTGGGATCACCTGATTTGAAAGTGGGATAACTTCTTCATCCTAATTCCTATGAGATTTATTCCACTTCCTGGTGATTCTCCACTACTTTATGTATCCAAATACAGCTTCTTACATCGCGATTCATCCTGGTTTGATTAGAATGACGAGGAAGTTGTCATATTCCCAAACAGGAAAACTGGGATCACCTGATTTGAAAGTGGGATAACTTCTTCATCCTAATTCCTATGAGATTTATTCCACTTCCTGGTGATTCTCCACTACTTTATGTATCCAAATACAGCTTCTTACATCGCGATTCATCCTGGTTTGATTAGAATGACGAGGAAGTTGTCATATTCCCAAACAGGAAAACTGGGATCACCTGATTTGAAAGTGGGATAACTTCTTCATCCTAATTCCTATGAGATTTATTCCACTTCCTGGTGATTCTCCACTACTTTATGTATCCAAATACAGCTTCTTACATCGCGATTCATCCTGGTTTGATTAGAATGACGAGGAAGTTGTCATATTCCCAAACAGGAAAACTGGGATCACCTGATTTGAAAGTGGGATAACTTCTTCATCCTAATTCCTATGAGAATTATTCCACTTCCTGGTGATTCTCCACTACTTTTTGTATCCAAATACAGCTTCTTACATCGCGATTCATCCTGGTTTGATTAGAATGACGAGGAAGTTGTCATATTCCCAAACAGGAAAACTGGGATCACCTGATTTGAAAGTGGGATAACTTCTTCATCCTAATTCCTATGAGATTTATTCCACTTCCTGGTGATTCTCCACTACTTTATGTATCCAAATACAGCTTCTTACATCGCGATTCATCCTGGTTTGATCAGAATGACGAGGAAGTTGTCATATTCCCAAACAGGAAAACTGGGATCACCTGATTTGAAAGTGGGATAACTTCTTCATCCTAATTCCTATGAGATTTATTCCACTTCCTGGTGATTCTCCACTACTTTATGTATCCAAATACAGCTTCTTACATCGCGATTCATCCTGGTTTGATCAGAATGACGAGGAAGTTGTCATATTCCCAAACAGGAAAACTGGGATCACCTGATTTGAAAGTGGGATAACTTCTTCATCCTAATTCCTATGAGATTTATTCCACTTCCTGGTGATTCTCCACTACTTTTGTATCCAAATACAGCTTCTTACATCGCGATTCATCCTGGTTTGATTAGAATGACGAGGAAGTTGTCATATTCCCAAACAGGAAAACTGGGATCACCTGATTTGAAAGTGGGATAACTTCTTCATCCTAATTCCTATGAGAATTATTCCACTTCCTGGTGATTCTCCACTACTTTTGTATCCAAATACAGCTTCTTACATCGCGATTCATCCTGGTTTGATTAGAATGACGAGGAAGTTGTCATATTCCCAAACAGGAAAACTGGGATCACCTGATTTGAAAGTGGGATAACTTCTTCATCCTAATTCCTATGAGATTTATTCCACTTCCTGGTGATTCTCCACTACTTTATGTATCCAAATACAGCTTCTTACATCGCGATTCATCCTGGTTTGATTAGAATGACGAGGAAGTTGTCATATTCCCAAACAGGAAAACTGGGATCACCTGATTTGAAAGTGGGATAACTTCTTCATCCTAATTCCTATGAGAATTATTCCACTTCCTGGTGATTCTCCACTACTTTTTGTATCCAAATACAGCTTCTTACATCGCGATTCATCCTGGTTTGATTAGAATGACGAGGAAGTTGTCATATTCCCAAACAGGAAAACTGGGATCACCTGATTTGAAAGTGGGATAACTTCTTCATCCTAATTCCTATGAGATTTATTCCACTTCCTGGTGATTCTCCACTACTTTATGTATCCAAATACAGCTTCTTACATCGCGATTCATCCTGGTTTGATCAGAATGACGAGGAAGTTGTCATATTCCCAAACAGGAAAACTGGGATCACCTGATTTGAAAGTGGGATAACTTCTTCATCCTAATTCCTATGAGAATTATTCCACTTCCTGGTGATTCTCCACTACTTTTGTATCCAAATACAGCTTCTTACATCGCGATTCATCCTGGTTTGATCAGAATGACGAGGAAGTTGTCATATTCCCAAACAGGAAAACTGGGATCACCTGATTTGAAAGTGGGATAACTTCTTCATCCTAATTCCTATGAGAATTATTCCACTTCCTGGTGATTCTCCACTACTTTTTGTATCCAAATACAGCTTCTTACATCGCGATTCATCCTGGTTTGATTAGAATGACGAGGAAGTTGTCATATTCCCAAACAGGAAAACTGGGATCACCTGATTTGAAAGTGGGATAACTTCTTCATCCTAATTCCTATGAGATTTATTCCACTTCCTGGTGATTCTCCACTACTTTATGTATCCAAATACAGCTTCTTACATCGCGATTCATCCTGGTTTGATTAGAATGACGAGGAAGTTGTCATATTCCCAAACAGGAAAACTGGGATCACCTGATTTGAAAGTGGGATAACTTCTTCATCCTAATTCCTATGAGAATTATTCCACTTCCTGGTGATTCTCCACTACTTTTTGTATCCAAATACAGCTTCTTACATCGCGATTCATCCTGGTTTGATTAGAATGACGAGGAAGTTGTCATATTCCCAAACAGGAAAACTGGGATCACCTGATTTGAAAGTGGGATAACTTCTTCATCCTAATTCCTATGAGATTTATTCCACTTCCTGGTGATTCTCCACTACTTTATGTATCCAAATACAGCTTCTTACATCGCGATTCATCCTGGTTTGATTAGAATGACGAGGAAGTTGTCATATTCCCAAACAGGAAAACTGGGATCACCTGATTTGAAAGTGGGATAACTTCTTCATCCTAATTCCTATGAGATTTATTCCACTTCCTGGTGATTCTCCACTACTTTATGTATCCAAATACAGCTTCTTACATCGCGATTCATCCTGGTTTGATCAGAATGACGAGGAAGTTGTCATATTCCCAAACAGGAAAACTGGGATCACCTGATTTGAAAGTGGGATAACTTCTTCATCCTAATTCCTATGAGATTTATTCCACTTCCTGGTGATTCTCCACTACTTTATGTATCCAAATACAGCTTCTTACATCGCGATTCATCCTGGTTTGATTAGAATGACGAGGAAGTTGTCATATTCCCAAACAGGAAAACTGGGATCACCTGATTTGAAAGTGGGATAACTTCTTCATCCTAATTCCTATGAGAATTATTCCACTTCCTGGTGATTCTCCACTACTTTTTGTATCCAAATACAGCTTCTTACATCGCGATTCATCCTGGTTTGATTAGAATGACGAGGAAGTTGTCATATTCCCAAACAGGAAAACTGGGATCACCTGATTTGAAAGTGGGATAACTTCTTCATCCTAATTCCTATGAGATTTATTCCACTTCCTGGTGATTCTCCACTACTTTATGTATCCAAATACAGCTTCTTACATCGCGATTCATCCTGGTTTGATCAGAATGACGAGGAAGTTGTCATATTCCCAAACAGGAAAACTGGGATCACCTGATTTGAAAGTGGGATAACTTCTTCATCCTAATTCCTATGAGATTTATTCCACTTCCTGGTGATTCTCCACTACTTTATGTATCCAAATACAGCTTCTTACATCGCGATTCATCCTGGTTTGATTAGAATGACGAGGAAGTTGTCATATTCCCAAACAGGAAAACTGGGATCACCTGATTTGAAAGTGGGATAACTTCTTCATCCTAATTCCTATGAGATTATTCCACTTCCTGGTGATTCTCCACTAATTTATGTATCCAAATACAGCTTCTTACATCGTGATTCATCCTGGTTTGATTAAAATGACGAGGAAGTTGTCATATTCCCAAACAGGAAAACTGGGATCACCTGATTTGAAAGTGGGATAACTTCTTCATCCTAATTCCTATGAGAATTATTCCACTTCCTGGTGATTCTCCACTACTTTTTGTATCCAAATACAGCTTCTTACATCGCGATTCATCCTGGTTTGATTAGAATGACGAGGAAGTTGTCATATTCCCAAACAGGAAAACTGGGATCACCTGATTTGAAAGTGGGATAACTTCTTCATCCTAATTCCTATGAGATTTATTCCACTTCCTGGTGATTCTCCACTACTTTATGTATCCAAATACAGCTTCTTACATCGCGATTCATCCTGGTTTGATCAGAATGACGAGGAAGTTGTCATATTCCCAAACAGGAAAACTGGGATCACCTGATTTGAAAGTGGGATAACTTCTTCATCCTAATTCCTATGAGAATTATTCCACTTCCTGGTGATTCTCCACTACTTTTTGTATCCAAATACAGCTTCTTACATCGCGATTCATCCTGGTTTGATTAGAATGACGAGGAAGTTGTCATATTCCCAAACAGGAAAACTGGGATCACCTGATTTGAAAGTGGGATAACTTCTTCATCCTAATTCCTATGAGATTTATTCCACTTCCTGGTGATTCTCCACTACTTTATGTATCCAAATACAGCTTCTTACATCGCGATTCATCCTGGTTTGATTAGAATGACGAGGAAGTTGTCATATTCCCAAACAGGAAAACTGGGATCACCTGATTTGAAAGTGGGATAACTTCTTCATCCTAATTCCTATGAGATTATTCCACTTCCTGGTGATTCTCCACTACTTTATGTATCCAAATACAGCTTCTTACATCGCGATTCATCCTGGTTTGATTAGAATGACGAGGAAGTTGTCATATTCCCAAACAGGAAAACTGGGATCACCTGATTTGAAAGTGGGATAACTTCTTCATCCTAATTCCTATGAGAATTATTCCACTTCCTGGTGATTCTCCACTACTTTTTGTATCCAAATACAGCTTCTTACATCGCGATTCATCCTGGTTTGATTAGAATGACGAGGAAGTTGTCATATTCCCAAACAGGAAAACTGGGATCACCTGATTTGAAAGTGGGATAACTTCTTCATCCTAATTCCTATGAGATTTATTCCACTTCCTGGTGATTCTCCACTACTTTATGTATCCAAATACAGCTTCTTACATCGCGATTCATCCTGGTTTGATTAGAATGACGAGGAAGTTGTCATATTCCCAAACAGGAAAACTGGGATCACCTGATTTGAAAGTGGGATAACTTCTTCATCCTAATTCCTATGAGATTTATTCCACTTCCTGGTGATTCTCCACTACTTTGTGTATCGAAATACAGTTTCTTACATCGCGATTCATCCTGGTTTGTTCAGAATGACGAGGAAGTTGTCATATTCCCAAACAGGAAAACTGGGATCACCTGATTTGAAAGTGGGATAACTTCTTCATCCTAATTCCTATGAGATTTATTCCACTTCCTGGTGATTCTCCACTACTTTATGTATCCAAATACAGCTTCTTACATCGCGATTCATCCTGGTTTGATTAGAATGACGAGGAAGTTGTCATATTCCCAAACAGGAAAACTGGGATCACCTGATTTGAAAGTGGGATAACTTCTTCATCCTAATTCCTATGAGAATTATTCCACTTCCTGGTGATTCTCCACTACTTTTTGTATCCAAATACAGCTTCTTACATCGCGATTCATCCTGGTTTGATTAGAATGACGAGGAAGTTGTCATATTCCCAAACAGGAAAACTGGGATCACCTGATTTGAAAGTGGGATAACTTCTTCATCCTAATTCCTATGAGATTTATTCCACTTCCTGGTGATTCTCCACTACTTTATGTATCCAAATACAGCTTCTTACATCGCGATTCATCCTGGTTTGATTAGAATGACGAGGAAGTTGTCATATTCCCAAACAGGAAAACTGGGATCACCTGATTTGAAAGTGGGATAACTTCTTCATCCTAATTCCTATGAGATTTATTCCACTTCCTGGTGATTCTCCACTACTTTTGTATCCAAATACAGCTTCTTACATCGCGATTCATCCTGGTTTGATTAGAATGACGAGGAAGTTGTCATATTCCCAAACAGGAAAACTGGGATCACCTGATTTGAAAGTGGGATAACTTCTTCATCCTAATTCCTATGAGAATTATTCCACTTCCTGGTGATTCTCCACTACTTTTTGAATCCAAATACAGCTTCATACATCGCGATTCATCCTGGTTTGATTAGAATGACGAGGAAGTTGTCATATTCCCAAACAGGAAAACTGGGATCACCTGATTTGAAAGTGGGATAACTTCTTCATCCTAATTCCTATGAGATTTATTCCACTTCCTGGTGATTCTCCACTACTTTATGTATCCAAATACAGCTTCTTACATCGCGATTCATCCTGGTTTGATTAGAATGACGAGGAAGTTGTCATATTCCCAAACAGGAAAACTGGGATCACCTGATTTGAAAGTGGGATAACTTCTTCATCCTAATTCCTATGAGATTTATTCCACTTCCTGGTGATTCTCCACTACTTTTTGTATCCAAATACAGCTTCTTACATCGCGATTCATCCTGGTTTGATTAGAATGACGAGGAAGTTGTCATATTCCCAAACAGGAAAACTGGGATCACCTGATTTGAAAGTGGGATAACTTCTTCATCCTAATTCCTATGAGATTTATTTCACTTCCTGGTGATTCTCCACTCTTTATGTATCCAAATACTTCTTCTTACATCGCGATTCATCCTGGTTTGATTAGAATGACGAGGAAGTTGTCATATTCCCAAACAGAAAAACTGGGATCACCTGATTTGAAAGTGGGATAACTTCTTCATCCTAATTCCTATGAGATTTATTCCACTTCCTGGTGATTCTCCACTACTTTATGTATCCAAATACTGCTTCTTACATCGCGCATCCTGGTTTGATTAGAATGACGAGGAAGTTGTCATATTCCCAAACAGGAAAACTGGGATCACCTGATTTGAAAGTGGGATAACTTCTTCATCCTAATTCCTATGAGATTTATTCCACTTCCTGGTGATTCTCCACTACTTTATGTATCCAAATACAGCTTCTTACATCGCGATTCATCCTGGTTTGATTAGAATGACGAGGAAGTTGTCATATTCCCAAACAGGAAAACTGGGATCACCTGATTTGAAAGTGGGATAACTTCTTCATCCTAATTCCTATGAGAATTATTCCACTTCCTGGTGATTCTCCACTACTTTTTGTATCCAAATACAGCTTCTTACATCGCGATTCATCCTGGTTTGATTAGAATGACGAGGAAGTTGTCATATTCCCAAACAGGAAAACTGGGATCACCTGATTTGAAAGTGGGATAACTTCTTCATCCTAATTCCTATGAGATTTATTCCACTTCCTGGTGATTCTCCACTACTTTTTGTATCCAAATACAGCTTCTTACATCGCGATTCATCCTGGTTTGATTAGAATGACGAGGAAGTTGTCATATTCCCAAACAGGAAAACTGGGATCACCTGATTTGAAAGTGGGATAACTTCTTCATCCTAATTCCTATGAGATTTATTCCACTTCCTGGTGATTCTCCACTACTTTATGTATCCAAATACAGCTTCTTACATCGCGATTCATCCTGGTTTGATTAGAATGACGAGGAAGTTGTCATATTCCCAAACAGGAAAACTGGGATCACCTGATTTGAAAGTGGGATAACTTCTTCATCCTAATTCCTATGAGAATTATTCCACTTCCTGGTGATTCTCCACTACTTTTTGTATCCAAATACAGCTTCTTACATCGCGATTCATCCTGGTTTGATTAGAATGACGAGGAAGTTGTCATATTCCCAAACAGGAAAACTGGGATCACCTGATTTGAAAGTGGGATAACTTCTTCATCCTAATTCCTATGAGAATTATTCCACTTCCTGGTGATTCTCCACTACTTTTTGTATCCAAATACAGCTTCTTACATCGCGATTCATCCTGGTTTGATTAGAATGACGAGGAAGTTGTCATATTCCCAAACAGGAAAACTGGGATCACCTGATTTGAAAGTGGGATAACTTCTTCATCCTAATTCCTATGAGATTTATTCCACTTCCTGGTGATTCTCCACTACTTTATGTATCCAAGTTCAGCTTCTTACATCGCGATTCATCCTGGTTTGATTAGAATGACGAGGAAGTTGTCATATTCCCAAACAGGAAAACTGGGATCACCTGATTTGAAAGTGGGATAACTTCTTCATCCTAATTCCTATGAGAATTATTCCACTTCCTGGTGATTCTCCACTACTTTTGTATCCAAATACAGCTTCTTACATCGCGATTCATCCTGGTTTGATTAGAATGACGAGGAAGTTGTCATATTCCCAAACAGGAAAACTGGGATCACCTGATTTGAAAGTGGGATAACTTCTTCATCCTAATTCCTATGAGATTTATTCCACTTCCTGGTGATTCTCCACTACTTTATGTATCCAAATACAGCTTCTTACATCGCGATTCATCCTGGTTTGATTAGAATGACGAGGAAGTTGTCATATTCCCAAACAGGAAAACTGGGATCACCTGATTTGAAAGTGGGATAACTTCTTCATCCTAATTCCTATGAGATTTATTCCACTTCCTGGTGATTCTCCACTACTTTATGTATCCAAATACAGCTTCTTACATCGCGATTCATCCTGGTTTGATTAGAATGACGAGGAAGTTGTCATATTCCCAAACAGGAAAACTGGGATCACCTGATTTGAAAGTGGGATAACTTCTTCATCCTAATTCCTATGAGATTTATTCCACTTCCTGGTGATTCTCCACTACTTTATGTATCCAAATACAGCTTCTTACATCGCGATTCATCCTGGTTTGATTAGAATGACGAGGAAGTTGTCATATTCCCAAACAGGAAAACTGGGATCACCTGATTTGAAAGTGGGATAACTTCTTCATCCTAATTCCTATGAGAATTATTCCACTTCCTGGTGATTCTCCACTACTTTTTGTATCCAAATACAGCTTCTTACATCGCGATTCATCCTGGTTTGATTAGAATGACGAGGAAGTTGTCATATTCCCAAACAGGAAAACTGGGATCACCTGATTTGAAAGTGGGATAACTTCTTCATCCTAATTCCTATGAGATTTATTCCACTTCCTGGTGATTCTCCACTACTTTATGTATCCAAATACAGCTTCTTACATCGCGATTCATCCTGGTTTGATTAGAATGACGAGGAAGTTGTCATATTCCCAAACAGGAAAACTGGGATCACCTGATTTGAAAGTGGGATAACTTCTTCATCCTAATTCCTATGAGAATTATTCCACTTCCTGGTGATTCTCCACTACTTTTGTATCCAAATACAGCTTCTTACATCGCGATTCATCCTGGTTTGATTAGAATGACGAGGAAGTTGTCATATTCCCAAACAGGAAAACTGGGATCACCTGATTTGAAAGTGGGATAACTTCTTCATCCTAATTCCTATGAGATTTATTCCACTTCCTGGTGATTCTCCACTACTTTTTGTATCCAAATACAGCTTCTTACATCGCGATTCATCCTGGTTTGATTAGAATGACGAGGAAGTTGTCATATTCCCAAACAGGAAAACTGGGATCACCTGATTTGAAAGTGGGATAACTTCTTCATCCTAATTCCTATGAGATTTATTCCACTTCCTGGTGATTCTCCACTACTTTATGTATCCAAATACAGCTTCTTACATCGCGATTCATCCTGGTTTGATTAGAATGACGAGGAAGTTGTCATATTCCCAAACAGGAAAACTGGGATCACCTGATTTGAAAGTGGGATAACTTCTTCATCCTAATTCCTATGAGATTTATTCCACTTCCTGGTGATTCTCCACTACTTTTTGTATCCAAATACAGCTTCTTACATCGCGATTCATCCTGGTTTGATTAGAATGACGAGGAAGTTGTCATATTCCCAAACAGGAAAACTGGGATCACCTGATTTGAAAGTGGGATAACTTCTTCATCCTAATTCCTATGAGATTTATTCCACTTCCTGGTGATTCTCCACTACTTTATGTATCCAAATACAGCTTCTTACATCGCGATTCATCCTGGTTTGATTAGAATGACGAGGAAGTTGTCATATTCCCAAACAGGAAAACTGGGATCACCTGATTTGAAAGTGGGATAACTTCTTCATCCTAATTCCTATGAGATTTATTCCACTTCCTGGTGATTCTCCACTACTTTATGTATCCAAATACAGCTTCTTACATCGCGATTCATCCTGGTTTGATTAGAATGACGAGGAAGTTGTCATATTCCCAAACAGGAAAACTGGGATCACCTGATTTGAAAGTGGGATAACTTCTTCATCCTAATTCCTATGAGATTTATTCCACTTCCTGGTGATTCTCCACTACTTTATGTATCCAAATACAGCTTCTTACATCGCGATTCATCCTGGTTTGATTAGAATGACGAGGAAGTTGTCATATTCCCAAACAGGAAAACTGGGATCACCTGATTTGAAAGTGGGATAACTTCTTCATCCTAATTCCTATGAGAATTATTCCACTTCCTGGTGATTCTCCACTACTTTTTGTATCCAAATACAGCTTCTTACATCGCGATTCATCCTGGTTTGATTAGAATGACGAGGAAGTTGTCATATTCCCAAACAGGAAAACTGGGATCACCTGATTTGAAAGTGGGATAACTTCTTCATCCTAATTCCTATGAGATTTATTCCACTTCCTGGTGATTCTCCACTACTTTTTGTATCCAAATACAGCTTCTTACATCGCGATTCATCCTGGTTTGATTAGAATGACGAGGAAGTTGTCATATTCCCAAACAGGAAAACTGGGATCACCTGATTTGAAAGTGGGATAACTTCTTCATCCTAATTCCTATGAGATTTATTCCACTTCCTGGTGATTCTCCACTACTTTTGTATCCAAATACAGCTTCTTACATCGCGATTCATCCTGGTTTGATTAGAATGACGAGGAAGTTGTCATATTCCCAAACAGGAAAACTGGGATCACCTGATTTGAAAGTGGGATAACTTCTTCATCCTAATTCCTATGAGATTTATTCCACTTCCTGGTGATTCTCCACTACTTTATGTATCCAAATACAGCTTCTTACATCGCGATTCATCCTGGTTTGATTAGAATGACGAGGAAGTTGTCATATTCCCAAACAGGAAAACTGGGATCACCTGATTTGAAAGTGGGATAACTTCTTCATCCTAATTCCTATGAGATTTATTCCACTTCCTGGTGATTCTCCACTACTTTATGTATCCAAATACAGCTTCTTACATCGCGATTCATCCTGGTTTGATTAGAATGACGAGGAAGTTGTCATATTCCCAAACAGGAAAACTGGGATCACCTGATTTGAAAGTGGGATAACTTCTTCATCCTAATTCCTATGAGATTATTCCACTTCCTGGTGATTCTCCACTACTTTTGTATCCAAATACAGCTTCTTACATCGCGATTCATCCTGGTTTGATTAGAATGACGAGGAAGTTGTCATATTCCCAAACAGGAAAACTGGGATCACCTGATTTGAAAGTGGGATAACTTCTTCATCCTAATTCCTATGAGATTTATTCCACTTCCTGGTGATTCTCCACTACTTTATGTATCCAAATACAGCTTCTTACATCGCGATTCATCCTGGTTTGATAGAATGACGAGGAAGTTGTCATATTCCCAAACAGGAAAACTGGGATCACCTGATTTGAAAGTGGGATAACTTCTTCATCCTAATTCCTATGAGATTTATTCCACTTCCTGGTGATTCTCCACTACTTTGTGTATCCAAATACAGCTTCTTACATCGCGATTCATCCTGGTTTGATCAGAATGACGAGGAAGTTGTCATATTCCCAAACAGGAAAACTGGGATCACCTGATTTGAAAGTGGGATAACTTCTTCATCCTAATTCCTATGAGATTTATTCCACTTCCTGGTGATTCTCCACTACTTTATGTATCCAAATACAGCTTCTTACATCGCGATTCATCCTGGTTTGATTAGAATGACGAGGAAGTTGTCATATTCCCAAACAGGAAAACTGGGATCACCTGATTTGAAAGTGGGATAACTTCTTCATCCTAATTCCTATGAGAATTATTCCACTTCCTGGTGATTCTCCACTACTTTTGTATCCAAATACAGCTTCTTACATCGCGATTCATCCTGGTTTGATTAGAATGACGAGGAAGTTGTCATATTCCCAAACAGGAAAACTGGGATCACCTGATTTGAAAGTGGGATAACTTCTTCATCCTAATTCCTATGAGATTATTCCACTTCCTGGTGATTCTCCACTACTTTTGTATCCAAATACAGCTTCTTACATCGCGATTCATCCTGGTTTGATTAGAATGACGAGGAAGTTGTCATATTCCCAAACAGGAAAACTGGGATCACCTGATTTGAAAGTGGGATAACTTCTTCATCCTAATTCCTATGAGATTTATTCCACTTCCTGGTGATTCTCCACTACTTTATGTATCCAAATACAGCTTCTTACATCGCGATTCATCCTGGTTTGATTAGAATGACGAGGAAGTTGTCATATTCCCAAACAGGAAAACTGGGATCACCTGATTTGAAAGTGGGATAACTTCTTCATCCTAATTCCTATGAGAATTATTCCACTTCCTGGTGATTCTCCACTACTTTTGTATCCAAATACAGCTTCTTACATCGCGATTCATCCTGGTTTGATTAGAATGACGAGGAAGTTGTCATATTCCCAAACAGGAAAACTGGGATCACCTGATTTGAAAGTGGGATAACTTCTTCATCCTAATTCCTATGAGAATTATTCCACTTCCTGGTGATTCTCCACTACTTTTTGTATCCAAATACAGCTTCTTACATCGCGATTCATCCTGGTTTGATCAGAATGACGAGGAAGTTGTCATATTCCCAAACAGGAAAACTGGGATCACCTGATTTGAAAGTGGGATAACTTCTTCATCCTAATTCCTATGAGATTTATTCCACTTCCTGGTGATTCTCCACTACTTTATGTATCCAAATATGGCTTCTTACATCGCGATTCATCCTGGTTTGATCAGAATGACGAGGAAGTTGTCATATTCCCAAACAGGAAAACTGGGATCACCTGATTTGAAAGTGGGATAACTTCTTCATCCTAATTCCTATGAGATTTATTCCACTTCCTGGTGATTCTCCACTACTTTATGTATCCAAATACAGCTTCTTACATCGCGATTCATCCTGGTTTGATTAGAATGACGAGGAAGTTGTCATATTCCCAAACAGGAAAACTGGGATCACCTGATTTGAAAGTGGGATAACTTCTTCATCCTAATTCCTATGAGAATTATTCCACTTCCTGGTGATTCTCCACTACTTTTGTATCCAAATACAGCTTCTTACATCGCGATTCATCCTGGTTTGATTAGAATGACGAGGAAGTTGTCATATTCCCAAACAGGAAAACTGGGATCACCTGATTTGAAAGTGGGATAACTTCTTCATCCTAATTCCTATGAGATTTATTCCACTTCCTGGTGATTCTCCACTACTTTATGTATCCAAATACAGCTTCTTACATCGCGATTCATCCTGGTTTGATTAGAATGACGAGGAAGTTGTCATATTCCCAAACAGGAAAACTGGGATCACCTGATTTGAAAGTGGGATAACTTCTTCATCCTAATTCCTATGAGAATTATTCCACTTCCTGGTGATTCTCCACTACTTTTTGTATCCAAATACAGCTTCTTACATCGCGATTCATCCTGGTTTGATTAGAATGACGAGGAAGTTGTCATATTCCCAAACAGGAAAACTGGGATCACCTGATTTGAAAGTGGGATAACTTCTTCATCCTAATTCCTATGAGATTTATTCCACTTCCTGGTGATTCTCCACTACTTTTTGTATCCAAATACAGCTTCTTACATCGCGATTCATCCTGGTTTGATCAGAATGACGAGGAAGTTGTCATATTCCCAAACAGGAAAACTGGGATCACCTGATTTGAAAGTGGGATAACTTCTTCATCCTAATTCCTATGAGATTTATTCCACTTCCTGGTGATTCTCCACTACTTTATGTATCCAAATACAGCTTCTTACATCGCGATTCATCCTGGTTTGATCAGAATGACGAGGAAGTTGTCATATTCCCAAACAGGAAAACTGGGATCACCTGATTTGAAAGTGGGATAACTTCTTCATCCTAATTCCTATGAGATTATTCCACTTCCTGGTGATTCTCCACTACTTTTGTATCCAAATACAGCTTCTTACATCGCGATTCATCCTGGTTTGATTAGAATGACGAGGAAGTTGTCATATTCCCAAACAGGAAAACTGGGATCACCTGATTTGAAAGTGGGATAACTTCTTCATCCTAATTCCTATGAGAATTATTCCACTTCCTGGTGATTCTCCACTACTTTATGTATCCAAATACAGCTTCTTACATCGCGATTCATCCTGGTTTGATCAGAATGACGAGGAAGTTGTCATATTCCCAAACAGGAAAACTGGGATCACCTGATTTGAAAGTGGGATAACTTCTTCATCCTAATTCCTATGAGATTTATTCCACTTCCTGGTGATTCTCCACTACTTTATGTATCCAAATACAGCTTCTTACATCGCGATTCATCCTGGTTTGATTAGAATGACGAGGAAGTTGTCATATTCCCAAACAGGAAAACTGGGATCACCTGATTTGAAAGTGGGATAACTTCTTCATCCTAATTCCTATGAGAATTATTCCACTTCCTGGTGATTCTCCACTACTTTTGTATCCAAATACAGCTTCTTACATCGCGATTCATCCTGGTTTGATTAGAATGACGAGGAAGTTGTCATATTCCCAAACAGGAAAACTGGGATCACCTGATTTGAAAGTGGGATAACTTCTTCATCCTAATTCCTATGAGATTTATTCCACTTCCTGGTGATTCTCCACTTCTTTATGTATCCAAATACAGCTTCTTACATCGCGATTCATCCTGGTTTGATTAGAATGACGAGGAAGTTGTCATATTCCCAAACAGGAAAACTGGGATCACCTGATTTGAAAGTGGGATAACTTCTTCATCCTAATTCCTATGAGAATTATTCCACTTCCTGGTGATTCTCCACTACTTTTGTATCCAAACAGCTTCTTACATCGCGATTCATCCTGGTTTGATTAGAATGACGAGGAAGTTGTCATATTCCCAAACAGGAAAACTGGGATCACCTGATTTGAAAGTGGGATAACTTCTTCATCCTAATTCCTATGAGATTTATTCCACTTCCTGGTGATTCTCCACTACTTTATGTATCCAAATACAGCTTCTTACATCGCGATTCATCCTGGTTTGATTAGAATGACGAGGAAGTTGTCATATTCCCAAACAGGAAAACTGGGATCACCTGATTTGAAAGTGGGATAACTTCTTCATCCTAATTCCTATGAGAATTATTCCACTTCCTGGTGATTCTCCACTACTTTTGTATCCAAATACAGCTTCTTACATCGCGATTCATCCTGGTTTGATTAGAATGACGAGGAAGTTGTCATATTCCCAAACAGGAAAACTGGGATCACCTGATTTGAAAGTGGGATAACTTCTTCATCCTAATTCCTATGAGAATTATTCCACTTCCTGGTGATTCTCCACTACTTTTTGTATCCAAAATACAGCTTCTTACATCGCGATTCATCTGGTTTGATCAGAATGACGAGGAAGTTGTCATATTCCCAAACAGGAAAACTGGGATCACCTGATTTGAAAGTGGGATAACTTCTTCATCCTAATTCCTATGAGATTTATTCCACTTCCTGGTGATTCTCCACTCTTTATGTATCCAAATACAGCTTCTTACATCGCGATTCATCCTGGTTTGATTAGAATGACGAGGAAGTTGTCATATTCCAAAAAGGAAAACTGGGATCACCTGATTTGAAAGTGGGATAACTTCTTCATCCTAATTCCTATGAGATTTATTCCACTTCCTGGTGATTCTCCACTACTTAATGTATCCAAATACAGCTTCTTACATCGCGATTCATCCTGGTTTGATTAGAATGACGAGGAAGTTGTCATATTCCCAAACAGGAAAACTGGGATCACCTGATTTGAAAGTGGGATAACTTCTTCATCCTAATTCCTATGAGAATTATTCCACTTCCTGGTGATTCTCCACTACTTTTGTATCCAAATACAGCTTCTTACATCGCGATTCATCCTGGTTTGATTAGAATGACGAGGAAGTTTACATATTCCCAAACAGGAAAACTGGGATCACCTGATTTGAAAGTGGGATAACTTCTTCATCCTAATTCCTATGAGATTTATTCCACTTCCTGGTGATTCTCCACTACTTTTTGTATCCAAAACAGCTTCTTACATCGCGATTCCTGGTTTGATTAGAATGACGAGGAAGTTGTCATATTCCCAAACAGGAAAACTGGGATCACCTGATTTGAAAGTGGGATAACTTCTTCATCCTAATTCCTATGAGATTTATTCCACTTCCTGGTGATTCTCCACTTCTTTATGTATCCAAATACAGCTTCTTACATCGCGATTCATCCTGGTTTGATTAGAATGACGAGGAAGTTGTCATATTCCCAAACAGGAAAACTGGGATCACCTGATTTGAAAGTGGGATAACTTCTTCATCCTAATTCCTATGAGATTTATTCCACTTCCTGGTGATTCTCCACTACTTTTGTATCCAAATACAGCTTCTTACACATCGCGATTCATCCTGGTTTGATTAGAATGACGAGGAAGTTGTCATATTCCCAAACAGGAAAACTGGGATCACCTGATTTGAAAGTGGGATAACTTCTTCATCCTAATTCCTATGAGAATTATTCCACTTCCTGGTGATTCTCCACTACTTTATGTATCCAAATACAGCTTCTTACATCGCGATTCATCCTGGTTTGATTAGAATGACGAGGAAGTTGTCATATTCCCAAACAGGAAAACTGGGATCACCTGATTTGAAAGTGGGATAACTTCTTCATCCTAATTCCTATGAGATTTATTCCACTTCCTGGTGATTCTCCACTTCTTTATGTATCCAAATACACTTCTTACATCGCGATTCATCCTGGTTTGATTAGAATGACGAGGAAGTTGTCATATTCCCAAACAGGAAAACTGGGATCACCTGATTTGAAAGTGGGATAACTTCTTCATCCTAATTCCTATGAGAATTATTCCACTTCCTGGTGATTCTCCACTACTTTTGTATACAAATACAGCTTCTTACATCGCGATTCATCCTGATTTGATTAGAATGACGAGGAAGTTGTCATATTCCCAAACAGGAAAACTGGGATCACCTGATTTGAAAGTGGGATAACTTCTTCATCCTAATTCCTATGAGATTTATTCCACTTCCTGGTGATTCTCCACTTCTTTATGTATCCAAATACATCTTCTTACATCGCGATTCATCCTGGTTTGATTAGAATGACGAGGAAGTTGTCATATTCCCAAACAGGAAAACTGGGATCACCTGATTTGAAAGTGGGATAACTTCTTCATCCTAATTCTTATGAGAATTATTCCACTTCCTGGTGATTCTCCACTACATTTTGAATCCAAATACAGCTTCTTACATCGCGATTCATCCTGGTTTGATTAGAATGACGAGGAAGTTGTCATATTCCCAAACAGGAAAACTGGGATCACCTGATTTGAAAGTGGGATAACTTCTTCATCCTAATTCCTATGAGATTTATTCCACTTCCTGGTGATTCTCCACTACTTTATGTATCCAAATACAGCTTCTTACATCGCGATTCATCCTGGTTTGATTAGAATGACGAGGAAGTTGTCATATTCCCAAACAAGAAAACTGGGATCACCTGATTTGAAAGTGGGATAACTTCTTCATCCTAATTCCTATGAGAATTATTCCACTTCCTGGATTCTCCACTACTTTTTTTATACCAAATACAGCTTCTTACATCGCGATTCATCCTGGTTTGATCAGAATGACGAGGAAGTTGTCATATTCCCAAACAGGAAAACTGGGATCACCTGATTTGAAAGTGGGATAACTTCTTCATCCTAATTCCTATGAGAATTATTCCACTTCCTGGTGATTCTCCACTATTTTTGTATCCAAATACAGCTTCTTACATCGCGATTCCTGGTTTGATCAGAATGACGAGGAAGTTGTCATATTCCCAAACAGGAAAACTGGGATCACCTGATTTGAAAGTGGGATAACTTCTTCATCCTAATTCCTATGAGATTTATTCCACTTCCTGGTGATTCTCCACTACTTTATGTATCCAAATACAGCTTCTTACATCGCGATTCATCCAGGTTTGATCAGAATGACGAGGAAGTTGTCATATTCCCAAATAGGAAACTGGGATCACCTGATTTGAAAGTGGGATAACTTCTTCATCCTAATTCCTATGAGATTTATTCCACTTCCTGGTGATTCTCCACTACTTTATGTATCCAAATACAGCTTCTTACATCGCGATTCATCCTGGTTTGATTAGAATGACGAGGAAGTTGTCATATTCCCAAACAGGAAAACTGGGATCACCTGATTTGAAAGTGGGATAACTTCTTCATCCTAATTCCTATGAGATTATTCCACTTCCTGGTGATTCTCCACTACTTTTGTATACAAATACAGCTTCTTACATCGCGATTCATCCTGGTTTGATTAGAATGACGAGGAAGTTGTCATATTCCCAAACAGGAAAACTGGGATCACCTGATTTGAAAGTGGGATAACTTCTTCATCCTAATTCCTATGAGAATTTATTCCACTTCCTGGTGATTCTCCACTACTTTTGTATCCAAATACAGCTTCTTACATCGCGCATCCTGGTTTGATCAGAATGACGAGGAAGTTGTCATATTCCCAAACAGGAAAACTGGGATCACCTGATTTGAAAGTGGGATAATTCTTCATCCTAATTCCTATGAGATTTATTCCACTTCCTGTGATTCTCCACTACTTTTATGTATCAAATATAGCTTCTTACATCGCGATTCATCCTGGTTTGATCAGAATGACGAGGAAGTTGTCATATTCCCAAACAGGAAAACTGGGATCACCTGATTTGAAAGTGGGATAACTTCTA
>NW_026016104.1:22500-60056 GCF_020379485.1 Brassica napus | reverse complement strand
TACTGAACTGACAGCCCACGTGGGCCAAAAATCACCCAAACAGTCACGCGAAGGGCCGCGTGCCGAGTTCAAGGACCAACGTGCTGATATGTGTAATGATGGACAGCCACGGCGTCCTGTGTGTGCTGACGGACACAGCCTGACACACGGACACACACGGACACCCACAAAGTCCTGTGTGTGTGCTGGTGGACACCTACGGACGTCATATGTGTACTGAACAGACAGCCTACGAGGCCACCAAAATTACCCGAGCAGTCCACGGGAAGGGTTAGTGTGCTGAGTCGAAGGACCAACGTGCTGATATGTGTACTGATGGACAGCCACGGACATCCTGTGTGTGCTAACGGACACACACGGACAGCCACAGACGTCCTGTGGTGCTGACGGACACACACAGACGTCCTATGTGTGATTGACGGAGACCCACGGACATCATGTGTGTGCTGACAGATACACACAAGCACACACAGACAGCCACTGAAGTCCTGTGTGTGCTGAAGGACAGCACGAACGTCCTGTGTGTGCTGGCAGTCACCCACGGACGTCCTGTGTGTACTAAAACAGACAGCCCGCGTGGGCCAAAAATAACCCAAACAGTCCACGGGAAGGGCCAGCGTGCTGAGTCCAAGGACCAACGTGCTGATATGTGTACTGATGGACAGCCACGAACGTTCTTGTGTGTTCTGACGGACACAGCCGAACACACACGGACAACACAACGGACCGCCACGGACGTCCTGTGGTGCTGGCGGACACCCACGGACGTCCTGAGTGTATTGAACATACAGCGCACGTGGGCCAAAATCACCCAAAACAGTCCACGGGAAGGTCAGCGTGCTGAGTCCAAGGACCAACGTGCTGATATGTGTACTGATGGACAGCCACGGGACGTCATGTGTGTGCTGACGGACACAGCTGACACCACAGGACACACACGGACAGCCACAGACGTCCTGTGTGTGCTGGTGGACACCCACGGACGTCCTGTGTTACTGAACATACAGCGCACGTGGGCCAAAATCACCGAACAGTCCACGGGAAGGGTCAGCGTGCTGAGTCCAAGACCAACGTGCTGATATGTGTACTGATGGACAGCCACGGACTTCTGTGTGTGCTGACGGACACACGGACAGCCACGGATGTCCTATGTGTGCTGAAGGACACACACGGACGTCCTGTGTGTGCTGACGGACACCCACGGACGTCCTGGTGTGTGCTGACGGACACATATGGACACACACGGACAGCCACGGACATCCTGTGTGTACTGAACAGTCCACGGGAAGGGTCAGCGTGCTGAGTCCAAGGACCAACGTGCTGTATGTGTACTGTTTGAACCGAGAACTGTCAACAAACTAGTGAATAAACGAGATGAGGACTCGTCAGTGGGGTTAGGAGAAATCTTCATGCTGAGCTTGAACCGGATGTAGACCTCTCGAAGAGAACGGTCGAGTGATGACTCTTTGGTCGAGTGAGGACTCGTCGGTCAAGTGAGGACTCGTCGGTCGAGTGAGGAGTCATCGGTCGAAGTACGCTCGAGTGAGGACTCGTCGGTCGAGTGAGGACTCGTCGGTCGAGTGAGGACTCGTCGATCGAGTGAGGACTCGTAGGTCAAGTGAGGACTCGTTGGTCGAGTGAGAACTCGTCGGTCAAATTACGGTCGAGTGAAGAAGTCGTCGGTCGAGTGAGGACTCGTCGGTCGAGTGAGGACTCATTGATCGAGTGAGGACTCGTCGGTCAAGTGAGGAACGTCGGCGAGTGAGGACTCGTCGGTCGAGTGAGGACTCGTCGGTCGAGTGAGGACTCGTCGGTCGAGTGAGGACTCCTCAATCAAGTGAGGACTCGTCGGTCGAGTGATGATTCGTCGGTCGAGTGACGACTCGTCGATCAAGTGACGAGAGAAAGATCTGCGCTTGAATGAACAAGACGAGGACTCGAAGAGAATAAGAAAAGGATGTTTAATGATTATTGCTGGACCCGGTGAAGGGTTGCCTACGTACCCCGAAAGGGGATTAAGCAAATCGTAGTTCTACAACTAAGGATCACAAGTGCTTAGGTAAAACCATGTGGAGAGGTGTTTCTCTCTCTTGAAATGGAGAGAGATGGATGAGAGACGAAAAGAGAGTCCAAGAGAGCCAAGGACCAACGTGCTGATATGTGAACTGATGGACAGCCACGGACGTCCGGTGTTTGGTGACGGACACACACGGACAGCCACGGACGTCTTGTGTGTGCTGGTGGACACCCACGGACGTCATGTGTGTACTGAACAGACAGCCCACGTGGGCCAAAATCACCCGAACAGTCCACGGGAAGGGTCAGCGTGCTGAGTCCAAGGACCAACTTGCTGATATATCTAATGATGGACAGCCACGGACGTCCTGTGTGTGCTGACGGACACACACGGACACACACGGACAGCCACAGACGTCATGTGTGTGCTGAAGGACACACACGGACGTCCTGTGTGTGCTGACGGACACCCACGGGCGTCCTGTGTGTGCTGACGGACACACACGGACACCCACGGACTGCCACAGACGTCCTGTGTGTGCTGACGGACAGCCACGGACGTCCTGTGTGTTCTGGTGGACACCCACGGACGTCCTGTGTGTACTGAACAGACAGCCCACGTGGGCCAAAACTAACCCCAAACCGTCCACGGGAAGGGCCAGCGTGCTGAGTCCAAGGACCAACGTGCTGATATGTGTACTGATGGACAGCCACGGATGTCCTTTGTGTGCTGACGGACACACACGGACAGCCACAGACATCCTGTGTGTGCTGGTGGACACCCACGGATGTCCTGTGTGTACTGAACATACAGCGCACGTGGGCCAAAATCACCCGAACAGTCCACGGGAAGGGTCAGCGTGCTGAGTCCAAGGACCAACGTGCTGATATGTGTACTGATGGACAGCCACGGACTTCCTGTGTGTGCTGACGGACACACACGGACAGCCACGGACGTCCTATGTGTGCTGAAGGACACACACGGACGTCCTGTGTGTGCTGACGGACACCCACGGACGTCCTGTGTGTGCTGACGGACACATATGGACACACACGGACAGCCACGGACATCCTGTGTGTACTGAACAGTCCACGGGAAGGGTCAGCGTGCTGAGTCCAAGGACCAACGTGCTGATATGTGTACTGTTTGAACCGAGAACTGTCAACAAACTAGTGAATAAACGAGATGAGGACTCGTCAGTGGGGTTAGGAGAAATCTTCATGCTGAGCTTGAACCGGATGTAGACCTCTCGAAGAGAACGGTCGAGTGATGACTCTTTGGTCGAGTGAGGACTCGTCGGTCAAGTGAGGACTCGTCGGTCGAGTGAGGATTCATCGGTCGAAGTACGCTCGAGTGAGGACTCGTCGGTCGAGTGAGGACTCGTCGGTCGAGTGAGGACTCGTCGATCGAGTGAGGACTCGTAGGTCAAGTGAGGACTCGTTGGTCGAGTGAGAACTCGTCGGTCAAATTACGGTCGAGTGAAGAGTCGTCGGTCGAGTGAGGACTCGTCGGTCGAGTGAGGACTCATTGATCGAGTGAGGACTCGTCGGTCAAGTGAGGACTCGTCGGTCGAGTGAGGACTCGTCGGTCGAGTGAGGACTCGTCGGTCGAGTGAGGACTCGTCGGTCGAGTGAGGACTCCTCAATCAAGTGAGGACTCGTCGGTCGAGTGATGATTCGTCGGTCGAGTGACGACTCGTCGATCAAGTGACGAGAGAAAGATCTGCGCTTGAATGAACAAGACGAGGACTCGAAGAGAATAAGAAAAGGATGTTTAATGATTATAGCTGGACCCGGTGACGGGTTGCCTACGTACCCCGAAAGGGATTAAGCAAATCGTAGTTCTACAACTAAGGATCACAAGTGCTTAGGTAAAACCATGTGGAGAGGTGTTTCTCTCTCTTGAAATGGAGAGAGATGGATGAGAGACGAAAAGAGAGTCCAAGAGAGCCAAGGACCAACGTGCTGATATGTGAACTGATGGACAGCCACGGACGTCCGGTGTTTGGTGACGGACACACACGGACAGCCACGGACGTCTTGTGTGTGCTGGTGGACACCCACGGACGTCATGTGTGTACTGAACAGACAGCCCACGTGGGCCAAAATCACCCGAACAGTCCACGGGAAGGGTCAGCGTGCTGAGTCCAAGGACCAACTTGCTGATATATCTACTGATGGACAGCCACGGACGTCCTGTGTGTGCTGACGGACACACACGGACACACACGGACAGCCACAGACGTCATGTGTGTGCTGAAGGACACACACGGACGTCCTGTTGTGTGCTGACGGACACCCACGGGCGTCATGTGTGTGCTGACGGACACACACGGACACCCACGGACTGCCACAGACGTCCTGTGTGTGCTGACGGACAGCCACGGACGTCCTGTGTGTTCTGGTGGACACCCACGGACGTCCTGTGTGTACTGAACAGACAGCCCACGTGGGCCAAAACTAACCCCAAACCGTCCACGGGAAGGGCCAGCGTGCTGAGTCCAAGGACCAACGTGCTGATATGTGTACTGATGGACAGCCACGGATGTCCTTTGTGTGCTGACGGACACACACGGACAGCCACAGACATCCTGTGTGTGCTGGTGGACACCCACGGACGTCCTGTGTGTACTGAAAATACAGCGCACGTGGGCCAAAATCACCCGAACAGTCCACGGGAAGGGTCAGCGTGCTGAGTCCAAGGACCAACGTGCTGATATGTGTACTGATGGACAGCCACGGACGTCATGTGTGTGCTGACGGACACACACGGACGTCCTGTGTGTGCTGACGGACACACACGGACATCCTGTGTGTGTTGACGGATACCCACGGACGTCCTGTGTGTGCTGACGGACACCCACAGACGTCCTCTGTGTGCTGACGGACAGCCACAGACAGCCACGGACGTCCTCTGTGTGCTGGGGGACACCCACGGACAACCTGTGTGTACTGAACAGACAGCCCACGTGGGCCAAAAATCACCCAAACAGTCCACGGGAAGGGCCAGCGTGCTGAGTCCAAGGACCAACGTGCTGATATGTGTACTGATGGACAGCCACAGACTTCCTGTGTGTGCTGACGGACATAGACGAACACACACGGACACACACGGACCGCCACGGACGTCCTGTGTGTGCTGGCGGACACCCACGAACGTCCTGTGTGTACTGAACTGACAGCCCACGTGGGCCAAAAATCACCCAAACAGTCCACGCGAAGGGCCAGCGTGCCGAGTTCAAGGACCAACGTGCTGATATGTGTACTAATGGACAGCCACGGACGTCCTGTGTGTGCTGACGGACACAGCCTGACACACACGGACACACACGGACAGCCACAAACGTCCTGTGTGTTCTGGTGGACACCTACGGACGTCATATGTGTACTGAACAGACAGCCCACGAGGGCCAAAATCACCCGAGCATTCCACGGGAAGGGTTAGTGTGCTGAGTCGAAGGACCAACGTGCTGATATGTGTACTGATGGACAGCCACGGACATCCTTTGTGTGCCAACGGACACACACGAACACACACGGACAGCCACAGACGTCCTGTGTGTGCTGACGGACACACACAGACGTCCTATGTGTGCTGAAGGAGACCCACGGACATCATGTGTGTGCTGACAGATACACACAAGCACACACAGACAGCCACTGACGTCCTGTGTGTGCTGACGGACAGCCACGAACGTCCTGTGTGTGCTGGCAGTCACCCACAAACGTCCTGTGTGTACTAAACAGACAGCCCGCGTGGGCCAAAATAACCCAAACAGTCCACGGGAAGGGCCAGCGTGCTGAGTCCAAGGACCAACGTGCTGATATGTGTACTGATGGACAGCCACGAACGTCCTGTGTGTGCTGACGGACACAGACGAACACACACGGACACACACGGACCGCCACGGACGTCCTGTGTGTGCTGGCGGACACCCACGGACGTCCTGTGTGTACTGAACATACAGCGCACGTGGGCCAAAATCACCCAAACAGTCCACGGGAAGGGTCAGCGTGCTGAGTCCAAGGACCAACGTGCTGATATGTGTACTGATGGACAGCCACGGACGTCATGTGTGTGCTGACGGACACAGCCTGACACACACGGACACACACGGACAGCCACAAACGTCCTGTGTGTGCTGGTGGACACCTACGGACGTCCTGTGTGTACTGAACAGACAGCCCACGAGGGCCAAAATCACCCGAGCAGTCCACGGGAAGGGTTAGTGTGCTGAGTCGAAGGACCAACGTGCTGATATGTGTACTGATGGACAGCCACGGACATCCTGTGTGTGCTAACGGACACACACGGACAGCCACAGACGTCCTGTGTGTGCTGACGGACACACACAGACGTCCTATGTGTGCTGACGGAGACCCACGGACATCATGTGTGTGCTGACAGATACACACAAGCACACACAGACAGCCACTGACGTCCTGTGTGTGCTGACGGACAGCCACGAACGTCCTGTGTGTGCTGGCAGTCACCCACGGACGTCCTGTGTGTACTAAACAGACAGCCCGCGTGGGCCAAAAATAACCCAAACAGTCCACGGGAAGGGCCAGCGTGCTGAGTCCAAGGACCAACGTGCTGATATGTGTACTGATGGACAGCCACGAACGTCCTGTGTGTGCTGACAGACACAAACGGACACACACGGACAGCCACAGATGTCCTGTGTGTGCTGGTGGACACCCACGGACGTCCCGTGTGTACTGAACATACAGCGCACGTGGGCCAAAATCACCCGAACAGTCCACGGGAAGGGTCAGCGTGCTGAGTCCAAGGACCAACGTGCTGATATGTGTACTGATGGACAGCCACGGACGTCCTGTGTGTGCTGACGGACACACACGGATACACACGGACAGCCACGGACGTCCTGTGTGTGCTGAAGGACACACACGGACGTCCTGTGTGTACTGACGGACACCCACAGACGTCCTGTGTGTGCTGACGGACACATACGGACACACACGGACAGCCACGGACGTCCTGTGTGTACTGAACAGACAGCCCACATGGGCCAAAAATCACCCAAACAGTCCATGGGAAGGGCCAGCGTGCTGAGTCCAAGGACCAACGTGCTGATATGTGTACTGTTTGAACCGAGAACTGTCAACAAACTAGTGAATAAACAAGACGAGGACTCGTCAGTGGGGTTACCAGAAATCTTCATGCTGAGCTTGAACCGAATGGAGACCACTCGAAGAGAACGGTCGAGTGACGACTCTTTGGTCGAGTGAGGACTCGTCGGTCAAGTGAGGACTCGTCGGTCGAGTGAGGACTCATCGGTTGAATTATTGTCGAGTAAGGACTCGTCGGTCGAGTGAGGACTCGTCGGTCGAGTGAGGACTCGTCGATCGAGTGAGGACTCGTCGGTCAACTGAGGACTCATCGGTCGAGTGAGGACTCGTCGTTCAAAGTACGGTCGAGTGAATACTCGTCGGTTGAGTGAGGACTCGTCGGTCGAGTGAGGACTCGTCGATTGAGTGAGGACTCGTTGGTCAAGTGAGGACTCGTCGGTCGAGTGAGGACTCGTCGGTCGAGTGAGGACTCGTCGGTCGAGTGAGGACTCATCGGTCGAGTGAGGACTCGTCAGTCGAGGGAGGACTCGTCGGTCGAGTGAGGACTCGTCAATCAAGTGAGGACTCGTCGGTCGAGTGATAATTCGTCGGTTGAGTGATGACTCGTCGATCAAGTGACGAGAGAAAGATCTGCGCTTGAATGAACAAGACGAGGACTCGAAGAGAATAGGAAAAAGATGTTTAATGATTATAGCTGGACCCGGTGAAGGGTTGCCTACGTACCCCGAAAGGGGATCAAGCAAATCGTAGTTCTACAACAAAGGATCACAAGTGCTTAGGTAAAAGCATGTGGAGAGGTGTTTCTCTCTCTTGAAGTGGAGAGAGATGGATGAGAGACCAAAAGAGAGTCCAAGAGAGCCAAGAGTCCCCTCTCAAAGGAGGTTGGTGTCATGTCCCTGATTCTAGATAGAGCCTTCGGGCACAGCCATGGTACGGGGAGACGTGCTAGTCAGGTCGTAAGACCTAAAGACAAGCGTATCATGGCTGGAATGGATGGTTAAGTGCATCAGTATGCTGAGACTTGACCAGAATCGGATGGAGACAAGGAAATAAGAGCTGGATGAGTTCTAAGGCAGCTGGACGATGATGGGAAGCAGCTCAGTCAGCTAGGACAAGCTTAGTGTAGCTCACACTAGCTTGGGTCAGCTCCAGTAGCTGGATCACTAGCTCCCTCAGCTGGGGAAGCTGGCACTCAGCTCAACTCAGCTGGGTGGAGTGTTATGGTCCGGGCCAGTGTTGCCGGTCCATGGGCGGTCAAGGGTCCGGCTGGGTGGTGGCTGAACCACTAAGGGCCTATGGGTCTTTATTGGGTCCGTGGGTCTTGGTGGATGTACTTGGGATGCAGATTGAGGCATTGGGCCTATTTCCAGACAGCCCACACGCCAAAGGGAGCAGTTGGACGGTTGATGGGCGAAAAGGTGGGAATTGGGCAGTTTGTGTCTTTTCCCTTCCAACCGGTTGCAACTGTCCGCCCAGGCAGTTATTGGCCGACCTTTCTCTATAAATACAGACACTTGGGTGTCGAAAATGGCATCAAATTCCTTAGGGAAAACTCTGCCAAAATCGTGACAGAAAGAAAGAGAGAAAGAGAGAAGAAGGCCGGCCAAACCGAGACTGTGGGTGGTGGTGATCGGACTCCGACCAGAAGTTGGTCTGTGGGAAGAGGAGAGCATTTGGTGATGGCAACCAGAGGCAAGGAGAAGGATCTGGAGAAGGGCTTGAGCACTCCTGAGCGCACGCCCAAGGTGAGTGGGATGGACCGAACCATCCTACCATGGCCGCGGTGGAATTCCGTGTAGGCTGTGGTCGGATTGGTTGGACCAGACCCATCTCTTCCTTTTCCCTTACTATTCTACTTCATCTCTTCTATGTTCTGAATGTGTTGGATGATTCAGACACGTTCTGACTGAGCCATGGTCTTGGTCGGTACCCAGAAACCCTCCATGGCCTTGGTTGGGCTGGTGTGTTGAGATCTCATAGTTCCTGAAGGGATTATTGGGATCCGACCATGGATTGTTCTTAGTGATGATTTATCATGAATTATCATGGTTTCTAATTGGATTTATCAGTCCGATTTGATGGTGGTCAGTTATGGCCGGTTTAGTGGAATTTGGCCGAGTTCTAGGTGAAGGAGGCCGGTTCTGTCTAATCTGATTGTGGATTCTTCTTAGTTGGGAATTATCAGTAATTGTCATGAATTTTATTTAGTTTTTGGAGATGTATTAAAAATGGCCAGAAATGGGATTTAGCCTTGGTCGTTTGTGGTTCAGTGTGATTGATGGGTTAGATCACATTGGATCAGTCTGGCCGTGTGTTAAATGGTTGTTTGGGATGTCTTAGTTGATGTCCTGAGTATGGCCGAGTGCTTTGTTGACTGATCGGTTAGCTTAGAGAACTTAGTTTAAGGGAACCAAACCATGCAATGTTAGATGAGCTTACTAGGGTATCGGTTTGTTATGTACTTATGTTGTTGTGTTGTGTGTGTGTTGTGGTTTCAGGATCGGACCAGGACCGTGGCAAGGCCAAGGAACCGTGAGGACTTAGCTGTGGATGGATGTGTGGGTTATGGGATAGTATTGTATTATGACTTATGACTTAGCCTATTGTGCAACTGACTGATTGTATGGATCACATGTTTATATTTATACAATGAATGTTTTCTCTTGTCTATCTGGTCGTGCATTGATTGAATGAACCTCAAGATTTCGAAAATGACTTAGTGAATATGGAACTTTAAAACTGATGGAACTTAGAACCATGGTTTAGGTAAGGCACGGACCTAGTGGGACCTAAGGGTCAGGTTCGGGTCTTACAAGTTGGTATCAGAGCGGAGTTGATTCTAGGATTTGTTTGGGTTTGGGTTAGTCACCACACATCCGGCTGGTTCTCATGGTAAGGTCTGGTCGTTTTGCTTAGCCTTAGGGATTGTTGTGATTTATTTTGTTATATCATGTGAGCTGACATGATTGTTTACATGTGTTGAATCCCAAGGGTGGAAAAAGCAAGTCCAGATCTCGGAAGGGTAAGGATGGAGCTGGGGCATCCGGTCCAGTGGGTGCAGATGATGTGAATCTGGCCGCAACATTGCCAATCCAAGCGGATGGGGTTAATGTTGGGACTGGATTGCCTTCGGTTCAGCTCAACCCTACTGAGGTTCGTGTGGATGGAGCTGAGTTCCAGCTGGAACATGAGCCAGAACGAGCTGATGGAGCTAATGGAGCTGATGGGAATGGACGGCAGCAACAGGATGGGCTGGAAGGTGAAGGCGAATCTTCACAGACTGGCCGTCTTGGTGACCGTAATGGGGCTGCGGACGGCAGGGCAGCTGGTCCGGTGAACCAGGCTGCGGAACCATCCATGCATGAGGTTCTGGAGGTCATGAGAGCTATGAGTACTCAAATGTTGGCTTTGACTCAGGCGTTTACACCTTTGGGTCAGGACATACCGACTCATACTGCTATTCCTATAAGGAACCAGCAGGCTGGCCGAGCAGCAGCAGCTCCGGTAGCTGGTGGAGCAGCTCCGGTTCATGGGGAACAGGAAGCTGAGGTGATTGAGATTGACCCCCCAGCTAGGGCGACCAGGAAGGTGGATTACTTGAAGGTGCTGGAGCACATCACTCGTATGGGCACTAAACACTTTGCTGGAAGTGTTGACCCTCTTGAGGCGGATGAGTGGAGGAGCAGGTTGGCTCGTAACTTCAGCTCAAGCCGCTGCCCAGAGGACTACCAGAAGGACATTGCGGTTCACTTCTTGGAGGGAGATGCCCACAACTGGTGGTTGGCTCTTGACAAGCGCACCAATGGTACCATAGAGCGCTTTGAGGACTTTGAGGTTGAGTTCAACCACAAGTACTTCCCAGCTGAGGCATGGGACCGTTTGGAAGCTAAGTTCCTGGACTTGGTTCAGGGACGCAGGACGGTACGTGAGTACGAAGAAGAGTTCAACCGACTCAGGCGCTATGTGGGTAAGGAGTTGGAGGACGAGGCAGTTCAGGTTCGCCGGTTCATCAGAGGCCTTAGGGCTGAACTCCGGACCTATTGCTCAGTCCGTACCTTCTCCACTGTGTCTGAGCTGGTTGAGAGGATGGCCTTGCTTGAGGTCAACCTTGCGGATGAGCATAAGCAGAAGGTCAAAAGTGTGGTGGTGGCTTCAAGCCAGAGTGGTGACCGGAAGAGGAAAAGGGACCAGGCTGAAGAGGGTAAAACCTCAAGTGGTAGGCCTGTGTGTCCCAAGTGTGGCCGACACCATGGAGGTGAATGTTGGAGAGCAATGGGAGCTTGTCTTCGATGTGGTAAGATGGATCACTCAGCTCGGGACTGTCCTAGACAGGAGCAAGGAGCTGGTGGTGATACCAGGACTTGCCACTACTGTGGAAGAAGGGACATCTCCGTAAGGATTGTCCCAAGTTAGCAGCCGGGTCGAGCAAGGGCCGTGGTGAGGGCAACAAGCCAGACCAGAACCGCGGTCAGACCTCTGCACCCCGCGTCTATGAGCTGTCCAAGGATGAGGACAAGGCTGGACCATTCCTCGCGATCACTGGTAATGTGTCTGATCTTATTCTTTCCAATTCAGTAGAATTGCATGGTATGGAACCTAGGACGGTTAGATACTTAGTTTGGGTCATGTGTAGGGACCCTAAGTATTGGTGGTGTGGAAACACATGTACTTTTCGATACTGGAGCTACACATAGTTTTGTGAGTCCAGGGATGCTCGGAAAGGGGTTGTTCCAGTTGGGAACGGGGGATTGTCCTGGGGTAGTGAATGCGGCCGGTGGGCAAGTGATGCATTCGCTAGGGGTGATTCAGGACGTCCCAGTAATGATCCAGGACAGGGTCATGCCTGTGGATCTTGTGGTAGTCCACCTAAAGAATCACGAGGTGATCTTGGGTATGGACTGGCTTGGAAAGTATCGGGCCACTCTTGACTGTCACCGGGGGCGTGTGCTTTTTGAGAGTGGGTGTGGGGCTCCGATCAGGTTCCAAGGTATACGTCCGATCTCTGGATGCTTGGTGGTGTCAGCTATCCATGTTGAGAGGATGCTGAGGAAGGGTTGTGAGGCTTATCTGGCCACAATCGCCACTAAGGAGGTCGTAGGGGGTGGTGACCCGGAGGGAATACCGCTGGTTGGTGAGTTCCAGGATGTGTTTAGGGCGCTACAGGGCATTCCCCCTGATAGGTTGGATCCATTCATAATAGAACTCGAACCAGGGACGGCCCCATTATCCAAAAGTCCCTACAGAATGGCTCCTGCCGAGATGGCCGAGCTTAAGAAGCAACTTGAAGAGTTGCTGGATAAGGGTTTCATACGGCCTAGTGTGTCACCCTGGGGAGCACCAGTCCTCTTTGTGAAGAAGAAGGATGGTAGCTTCAGATTGTGTATTGACTATCGAGGGTTAAACCGGGTGACTGTGAAGAACAAGTACCCATTGCCTCGGATAGATGAGTTGTTGGATCAGCTCAAGGGTGCAAAATGGTTTTCTAAAATCGATTTGGCTTCAGGGTATCATCAGATTCCCATTGAACCAAATGATGTAAGGAAGACAGCCTTCCGAACCAGGTATGGCCACTATGAGTTTGTGGTCATGCCATTTGGATTAACCAATGCACCAGCAGCTTTCATGAAGATGATGAACAGCATATTCAGGGATTTCCTGGATGAGTTTGTAATCATCTTCATTGATGATATCTTGGTCTACTCCAAGACCAAAGAGGATCATGAGAGACATCTAAGAGCAGTGTTGGGACGATTGAGGGAACAACAGCTCTATGCCAAATTGAGCAAGTGCAGTTTTTGGCAAAGAAGTGTTGGGTTCCTGGGTCACATTGTATCCGACCAAGGTGTCTCCGTGGACCCGGAAAAGATTAAGGCCATACAAGAATGGCCTAGACCTAAGAGTGCAACTGAAGTCAGGAGCTTTCTAGGTCTGGCCGGTTATTACAGGAAGTTTGTCAAGGGGTTTGCCAGCTTGGCTCAACCTATGACACAACTGACTGGGAAAGACGTGAGGTTTGTATGGTCTGAGAAATGTGAGGAATGTTTCTCTGCACTTAAGCACATGTTGACAAGTGCACCGGTATTGGTGTTGCCAGAGGCAGACCAACCATATGTGGTTTACACAGACGCCTCCATAACCGGATTAGGATGTGTATTAACCCAACATGGGAAGGTCATCGCTTATGCCTCTAGGCAGTTGAGGAAGCATGAGGGGAACTATCCAACCCACGACCTTGAGATGGCCGCAGTGGTGTTCGCCCTCAAGATATGGCGATCATACTTGTATGGTGCCAAGGTTCAGATTTTGACCGACCACAAGAGTCTCAAGTATATATTCACTCAACCTGAGTTGAATTTGAGGCAAAGGAGATGGATGGAGTTCGTGGCCGATTATGATCTGGATATTGCTTACCATCCAGGTAAAGCAAACCTAGTGGCCGATGCCTTAAGCCGTAGGAGAGCTGAGGTATCAGCCGAGAGGGAAGCAGAGGTGCTGGAAGGGATGGTTAGGACATTGCATTTAAACACACTGGCCAGCGAGGACGAGCCGTTGGGTTTAGAAGCAGTGAACCAGGCTGATCTCCTTACCAGGATCAGGCAAGCACAAAGCTTGGATGAGAACCTCCAGAAGGTTGCTCTGAATGATAAAACCGAGTACCAGGTTGCGAGTGATGGTACGATTTTGGTCCATGGGAGGATCAGTGTTCCGAATGTAAGGGAACTAAAGGAAGAGATTATGAGTCAGTCTCATAAGTCTAAGTTCTCTGTGCACCCGGGACTGAACAAGATGTACAAGGATATCAAGAGGTACTATCATTGGATCCGTATGAAGACGGATGTGGCCGAGTGGGTGGCTAAGTGTCCTACTTGCCAACTCGTCAAGGCTGAGCACCAAGTACCCAGTGGATTACTCCAGAATCTACCTATTCCAGAATGGAAGTGGGATCACATCACCATGGACTTTGTGTCAGGTTTTCCCATGACCAGGAATAGAAAGGATTCGGTTTGGGTAGTGGTGGATCGTCTGACCAAGTCAGCTCTGTTCATACCAATCAAGAAGACTGATGGTGTGGAGCCCTTGGTACAGATTTACATGGAACAGGTGGTACGCCTGCATGGTGTACCAGCCAGTATTGTGTCGGATAGGGACCCTCGGTTCACTTCTTATTTCTGGAAGGCTTTCCAAAAGGCCTTGGGAACAAGAGTGCACATGAGCACAGCCTATCACCCCCAAACGGATGGTCAGTCTGAAAGAACCATCCAGACGTTGGAAGACATGTTAAGGGCTTGTGTCTTGGACTGGGGAAATTCCTGGGAAAGACACTTGCCATTGGTAGAGTTTGCTTACAACAACAGCTTCCATACCAGTATTGGGATGTCGCCCTACGAAGCTTTGTACGGACGGCCCTGCAGGACACCATTATGCTGGACCCAAGTGGGGGAGCGCAGCATGATAGGACCTGAGATAGTGGAGGAGACCACGGAGAAGATTAAGTTCATCCGTGACAAGATGAAGGAGGCACAGGACCGTCACAAGTCTTATGCGGATAAGAGAAGGAAACATGTTGAGTTTGAGGTGGACGACATGGTCTACCTCAAGATGATTACTTTCAGAGGTCGGAAAAGGGTTTCTGGCCGAGGGAAGTTGGATCCAAGGTACTTGGGTCCATTCCGGATCATTGAGAGAGTTGGTTCGGTGGCTTACAAGCTTAACCTACCAACTGAGATGGAAGCATTTCATAATGTATTCCATGTGTCTCAATTGAGAAAATGTCTTTCAGATCAAGACATGGTGATACCGGAAATTCCATCTGATCTAGGCACGAACCTCACCTTGGAGACAAGGCCGGTTCGGATTGTAGACAGGATGGAAAAAGCAATGAGGAACAAGACCATTCAAATGGTCAAAGTCGTGTGGGAATGCAGTGGGCAAGAACAAGTCACTTGGGAAACCGAGATGAGAATGAAAGCTGACTATCCAGAGTGGTATGGTCAGTTTATGATGGAGACAAGTCTAGACTTGGATTCGAGGACGAATCCATCTCAAGTGGGGGAGACTTGTCATGTCCCTGATTCTAGATAGAGCCTTCGGGCACAGCCATGGTACGGGGAGACGTGCTAGTCAGGTCGTAAGACCTAAAGACAAGCGTATCATGGCTGGAATGGATGGTTAAGTGCATCAGTATGCTGAGACTTGACCAGAATCGGATGGAGACAAGGAAATAAGAGCTGGATGAGTTCTAAGGCAGCTGGACGATGATGGGAAGCAGCTCAGTCAGCTAGGACAAGCTTAGTGTAGCTCACACTAGCTTGGGTCAGCTCCAGTAGCTGGATCACTAGCTCCCTCAGCTGGGGAAGCTGGCACTCAGCTCAACTCAGCTGGGTGGAGTGTTATGGTCCGGGCCAGTGTTGCCGGTCCATGGGCGGTCAAGGGTCCGGCTGGGTGGTGGCTGAACCACTAAGGGCCTATGGGTCTTTATTGGGTCCGTGGGTCTTGGTGGATGTACTTGGGATGCAGATTGAGGCATTGGGCCTATTTCCAGACAGCCCACACGCCAAAGGGAGCAGTTGGACGGTTGATGGGCGAAAAGGTGGGAATTGGGCAGTTTGTGTCTTTTCCCTTCCAACCGGTTGCAACTGTCCGCCCAGGCAGTTATTGGCCGACCTTTCTCTATAAATACAGACACTTGGGTGTCGAAAATGGCATCAAATTCCTTAGGGAAAACTCTGCCAAAATCGTGACAGAAAGAAAGAGAGAAAGAGAGAAGAAGGCCGGCCAAACCGAGACTGTGGGTGGTGGTGATCGGACTCCGACCAGAAGTTGGTCTGTGGGAAGAGGAGAGCATTTGGTGATGGCAACCAGAGGCAAGGAGAAGGATCTGGAGAAGGGCTTGAGCACTCCTGAGCGCACGCCCAAGGTGAGTGGGATGGACCGAACCATCCTACCATGGCCGCGGTGGAATTCCGTGTAGGCTGTGGTCGGATTGGTTGGACCAGACCCATCTCTTCCTTTTCCCTTACTATTCTACTTCATCTCTTCTATGTTCTGAATGTGTTGGATGATTCAGACACGTTCTGACTGAGCCATGGTCTTGGTCGGTACCCAGAAACCCTCCATGGCCTTGGTTGGGCTGGTGTGTTGAGATCTCATAGTTCCTGAAGGGATTATTGGGATCCGACCATGGATTGTTCTTAGTGATGATTTATCATGAATTATCATGGTTTCTAATTGGATTTATCAGTCCGATTTGATGGTGGTCAGTTATGGCCGGTTTAGTGGAATTTGGCCGAGTTCTAGGTGAAGGAGGCCGGTTCTGTCTAATCTGATTGTGGATTCTTCTTAGTTGGGAATTATCAGTAATTGTCATGAATTTTATTTAGTTTTTGGAGATGTATTAAAAATGGCCAGAAATGGGATTTAGCCTTGGTCGTTTGTGGTTCAGTGTGATTGATGGGTTAGATCACATTGGATCAGTCTGGCCGTGTGTTAAATGGTTGTTTGGGATGTCTTAGTTGATGTCCTGAGTATGGCCGAGTGCTTTGTTGACTGATCGGTTAGCTTAGAGAACTTAGTTTAAGGGAACCAAACCATGCAATGTTAGATGAGCTTACTAGGGTATCGGTTTGTTATGTACTTATGTTGTTGTGTTGTGTGTGTGTTGTGGTTTCAGGATCGGACCAGGACCGTGGCAAGGCCAAGGAACCGTGAGGACTTAGCTGTGGATGGATGTGTGGGTTATGGGATAGTATTGTATTATGACTTATGACTTAGCCTATTGTGCAACTGACTGATTGTATGGATCACATGTTTATATTTATACAATGAATGTTTTCTCTTGTCTATCTGGTCGTGCATTGATTGAATGAACCTCAAGATTTCGAAAATGACTTAGTGAATATGGAACTTTAAAACTGATGGAACTTAGAACCATGGTTTAGGTAAGGCACGGACCTAGTGGGACCTAAGGGTCAGGTTCGGGTCTTACAGTTGGCTCCTTATGATTGAAAGTTGTTGTGTCGATCGCATGGGTCGGGACCGCGATACGACCGAAAATCCCTCGAGCATGTGTCTGATCAGGACATGCTCGTTAGTGGGTGCGAGTGCTAGTACGCTTGTCCGAGAGCCAAGGTCGTGCTCGTGCGTAAGCATCGCTCAAAACAATTCGCGGTCCTACATGTTGGGAGATTGTTTTGTTATGTGACCGTGACCGTGAGAGCGAGTAAGTGACTGTGAGAGATCGAGTAAGTGCTGACGGACACCCACAGACGTCCTTTGTCTACTGAACAGACAGCCCACGTGGGCCAAAATCACCCGAATAGTCCACGGGAAGGGTCAGCGTGCTGAGTCCAAGAACCAACGTGCTGATACGTGTACTGATGGACAGCCACGGACGCCCTGTGTGTGCTGACGGACATACACAGACACACACGGACAGCCACAGACGTCCTTTGTGTGCTGACGGACACCTACAGATGTCCTGTGTGTGCTGACGGACACCCACGGACGTGCTGTTTTTACTGAACAGACAGCCCACGTGGGCCAAAATCACCCGAACAGTCCATGGGAAGGGCCAGCGTGCTGAGTACAAGGACCAACGTGCTGAGTCCAAGGACCAACGTGCTGATATGTGTACTAATGGACAGCCACGGACGTCCTGTGTGTGCTGACGGACACAGACGGACACACACGGACACACACGGACAGCCACGGACGTCCTGTGTGTGATGGCGGACACCCACGGACGTCCTGTGTGTACTGAACAGACAGCCCACGTGGGCCAAAATCACCAGAACAGTCCACGGGAAGGGTCAGCATGCTGAGTCCAAGGACCAACGTGCTGATATGTGTACTGATGGACAGCCACGGACGTCCTGTGTGTGCTGACGGACATACACGGAGACACACGGACACAGATGGACAGCCACTGACGTCCTTCGTGTGCTGACGGACACCCACAGACGTCGTGTTTGTGCTGATGGACACCCACGGACGTCGTGTGTGTGCTTATGGACACCCACGGATGTCCTGTGTGTACTGAACAGACAACCCACGTGGGCCAAAATTACCCGAACAGTCCACGGGAAGGGCCATCGTGCTGTGTCCAAGGACCAGCGTGCTGATATGTGTACTGATGGACAGCCACGGACGTCCTGTGTGTGCTGACGGACACACACGGACACACACGGACAGCCACGGACGTTCTGTGTGTGCTGACGGACAGCCACAGACGTCATGTGTGTGCTGGCGGAAACCCACAGACGTCCTGTGTGTACTGAACAGACAGCCCATATGGGCCAAAATCACCCAAACAGTCCACGGGAAAGGGCCATAGTGCTGACTCCAAGGACCAGCGTGCTGATATATGTACTGATGGAAAGCCACAGATGTTCTGTGTGTGTTAACGGACACACACGGACAGCCACGGACGTCCTGTGTGTGCTGACGGACACACACAGACGTCCTGTGTGTACTGAACAGACAGCCCACGTGGGCCAAAATCACCCGAGAAGCCAAAAATTTAAAAATTAATATTTTTGAAGAAAGTTTTCTGAAAGGAAACATCAAAAATACGTCAACAAAGAGTTTAGGATGTCAAGTGTCGATCAAAAGTTACTGTAGACATCCGTTTGGACCACAAAACCCTGAACAGACATGGTTAGAAGCAAAAGAAAATCATGAAAATAAACCAGAAAATAGCTTTAGCCATTCTTATGAAGCATGCAAAAAATCAGATTCAAATTCGAAGTATTTTTTTTTACATTAAAAATACTTCCGGAACACAACCAATGTCTACTGGTGACAGACTGAAAAAAAAAGTGTTTTGTCTATATAAGGGGTAGGCACTCTTCTGAGCCTACCCTCAGTACCCAAAGGGGTTATATTTATTCCCCGTTTGGCTCGGTTAGCCTTGGTGGTTTCCGGGTTTAGCATATATATATATATATTACGAGTATGAGTGATTGCCGGGTATCGTGGAGGTGATGTTTAAGATAGATTCACATGGATGGATTGAGTGGCCTTATAATTATATTAATTATGGAATATAATTCCACTGCATTCAAATGGTGTCGCTTGCTCGGGATACTATTGATATGTGTTTGGGTGTGGGATTAGACTCACTGAGTAAACTAGTTACTCATGACTCATTTGATATGCAGGTAACCAGTAGGTGGGAGACCTTTACTCTAGGACGGGAAGGAACGGCTTTAGCCAGCGGTAGTTTTATTATCCTTGCAAAGTCGTTTTGATATACTTTATGTATAAGGTTTGTTGACCGAAAACCTTGAGGTTAATCTATAAGATTTTGTAAGATTCTTTTAAATGAATAAGTATATAGTGTATAAAGAATGTTTTTAAAGTACGGGTTCCAAATGATATTAGTCCTTGTCCGGACGAACCAACTATTGGGTATTACTCTTAAGGTTGTAAAGCCTCGGGTTGTACCTAATAGGATATGTGTACTTAGACAGTTGGCCTAAGGTTGTTGTAGTACCCACGACTGAGGTTCCCATCATCCGCAAAGGTCGTACCACAAGGTCCGGCTCAAGGGTTATAAGAGCTGGATTTGCCAAAGCTGTCCAGGAGTTGCTTGCACAGGAACAAACCGGATTCAAGCAACTATTGATCCAGGAGTTGGCCGACTTAAAGCTTGAAGACACCAGCGAGCCATTAGAGGTTCCAGACTCCTTCCATTCAAGCCAATTCTCCTCCATCGACCAGAATGAAGCCGGCCTGATCATTTCCACCTTCATCCTCAATCCATCCAACCAACTTGCTTCCGGTTCAGAGATGTAGCCGTCCATCAGAAGGAGTAGTATGTGTTGTACTCTTTTTCCTTATCGGGTTTTGTCCCACTGGGTTTTTCCGAAAGGTTTTAATGAGGCAACATGCAAGCATACTATGAGTTCTGATCCGGACATCTCAAGCCGCGACCGGTTTATTGCTTTTCTTTAATTTATTTCGGTTAAGACTATGGCCATTTGTCTAGGCCTTTTTATCTTTTAGAGTCCATTAAGGAACAGCTATTTAAACTCTTGTAGTAGCCAAATTTTCGGCAAGTCTTTTTATGAAATCGTTTTGCTTAAGCAAAGAAACCCTAAGTCTTTCAGTTGTGAGAAACTATTGAGAGCAGCCGTCTGACATATCAAAGAGCCGATCCATTGTTCTTTGTGGAGTCCTTCGATCCATCCCATCCCTTGTCCGATCTTGAGAGAGACACACGTCCAGCAAGAGCCGGAACCATATCTATCCTTCAAACCACCCGTTGATCTTGTTGAGAGAGACACACGTCCAGAAACAGATTCCATCCGCTATTCTTCTCTATCTCTCTATCCTTGTTCTTAGATTTCATTCATCTTTCCTTCAAAACCCATAAAAATCATATCTTGTTCATTTATCATTTGTCCATTAGCCTCTCTGTTTCTGTTCTTGTCTCTATCGAAAACTCACCAAAAGCTCATATTTGATTCAGGTACAATCGCCAACAAGAGACGACCCGGCCGGTACCATCCATCCGAGCCAAAGACTGAACCGCGGAACGACCATCCGTCCGTCCGTCCGCCTATCCGTCCCGTGCCTACAACAAAGGTACCTGGATTTATTTCGGGAACTTCGGGTTAGTCGTTTATGTACACATTGTGGCTTTTCGGTTTGGTTTCAGTTACGAGTGATTGGCTGTGCAAGTTCTTGTTTGATTGTTGCACGGCTGGTCGAGTCAACTTATACTTAGACCAGATCGGGGGTGTCACAGTCGGGGGCATTCGTATTTCATAGTCAGAGGTGAAATTCTTGGATTTATGAAAGACGAACAACTGCGAAAGCATTTGCCAAGGATGTTTTCATTAATCAAGAATGAAAGTTGGGGGCCAGCGTGCTGATATGTGTACTGACATGGTGCATCAGTTGTCCAAAATCAGTACACGAACAGTCCATGGGAAGGACGAGCATGCTGATATGTGGGGTCAGCGTGCTGATATATGTACAGATCGGCAGTCCACGGACAGTCTATGGTTGTCCAAAATCAGCCAAGGGACGTTCTGTGTGTGCTGATGGAGAGCCACAGACAGCCACGGACGTCCTGTCCGTGCTGACGGACACACACGGACGTCCTGTGTGTACTGAACAGACTGCCCACATGGGCCAAAATCACCCGAACAGTCCACGGGAAAGGCCAGGCTGCTGAGTCCAAGGACCAGCGTGCTGATATGTGTACTGATGGACAGCCACGGACGTGCTGTGTGTTCTGACGGACACACACGGACGTCCTGTGTGTGCTGGCGGACACCCTCGGACGTCCTGTGTGTACTGAACAGACAGCCTACGCAGGCCAAAATCAACTGAACAGTCCACCGTAAGGGTCAGCGTGCTGAGTCCAAGGACCAACGTGCTGATATGTGCACTGATGGACAGCCACGGACGTCATGTGTGTGCTGACGGACACGCATGGACACACACGGACAGCCACGGACGTCCTGTGTGTGCTGATGGACACCCACAGACGTCCTGTGTGTACTGAACAGACAGCCCATGTGGGCCAAAATCACCCGAACAGTCCACGGGAAGGGCCAGCGTGCTGAGTCCAAGGACCAGCGTGCTGATATGTGTACTGATAGACAGCCACGGACGTCATGTGTGTGCTGACGGACACACACGGACACACACGGACACACACGGACAGCCACGGAGGTCCTGTGTGTTCTGACGGACAGCCACGGACAGCAACAGACGTCTTGTGTGTGCTGGCGGACACCCACAGACGTCCTGTGTGTACTGAACAGACAGCCCACGTGGGCCAAAATCTCCCAAACAGTCCACGGGAAGGGCCAGCGTGCCGAGTCCAAGGACCAGCGTGCTGATATGTGTACTGATGGACAGCCACTGACGTTCTGTGTGTGCTGACGGACACACACAGACACACACGGACAGCCACGGACGTCCTGTGTGTTCTGACGGACACACACAGACGTCCTGTGTGTACTGAACAGACAGCCCACGTGGGCCAAAATCAGCCACGGACAGCCAAAATCACCCGAGAAGCCAAAAATTCAAAAATTAATATTTTTGAAGAAAGTTTTCTGAAAGGAAAAATCAAAAATATGTCAACAAAGAGTTTAGGATGTCAAGTGTTGATCAAAAGTTGCTGTAGACATCCGGTTAGACCACGAAACCCCGAACTTTGTAGCATGCAAAAGACATGGTTAGAAGCCAAAGAAAATCATGAAAATGTACCAAAAAATAGCTTTAACCATTCTTAGGAAGCATGCAAAAAATCAAATTCAAATTCGAAGTATTTTTTTTTTACATTAAAAATACTCCCGGAACACAACCAAAGTCTACTGGTGACAGACTGAAAAAAATGTTTTGTCTATATAAGGGGTAGGCACTCTTCTGAGCCTACCCTCAGTACCCGAAGGGGTATGTAGTGTTGGACTGCTCGGTCCAACACTATCGATGGCTGTGTTGAGGTCGATGGCCGGATTGTCTCAGGTGAATTTTCCGGTAACTTTTTCGGTGAATTTTCCGACGGACTCTTTTGCCCCTAACTTCAAATTTTCGCGCTTGTGTGGTCTTGGCCTGGTTTCATCTGTCTTCCAGTTGCTATTTTGATTACATCTCAAGAGTGGTTGGAAAGATTGATGTTAGTGGGGCAAATGAACATTCGGCGTATGAGTGGTGATTGGATAGCTAGTGTTTGTAGGCTCTTTGCTCGCGCACCCAACTACAGACCAGCTATCCTCCTCAGTTTCTTCACTAGCATAGTTTTATGCTTGTTTAACTGATCTGGGGCCTGTGTTGCGTACCTATCTGGAAGGAATTGTTAAGCTTTGCTTAAAATGTTGTTTGCGGCATCTCCTTCAGTGGGGATGTCGTGAACACATAAGCCGGCACTTGTGATCCTTGCGTCTTTGAATAATTTATGCATTGTTCGCAAAGGTGAATAAGCTGTTTGCTGAGATCTCGGTTGCAGAAATATTATGGCGGGGACTCGAAGAAATTCTGTCCCGCTAAGCACGTTTGTCTCCGGACAAAAGATGACAGTCAAGTCTGCGTCTGTTCCCACTTTCCATGTGTTTGCGGGAATATGACGTGGTCTTGCCCTGATTTATGAATGCTACCTGGTTGATCCTGCCAGTAGTCATATGCTTGTCTCAAAGATTAAGCCATGCATGTGTAAGTATGAACGAATTCAGACTGTGAAACTGCGAATCATTAAATCAGTTATAGTTTTTTTGATGGTAACTACTACTCGGATAACCGTAGTAATTCTAGAGCTAATACGTGCAACAAACCCCGACTTCTGGAAGGGATGCATTTATTAGATAAAAGGTCGACGCGGGCTCTGCCCGTTGCTCTGATGATTCATGATAACTCGACGGATCGCATGGCCTTAGTGCTGGCGACGCATCATTCAAATTTCTGGCCTATCAACTTTCGATGGTAGGATAGTGGCCTACCATGGTGGTAACGGGTGATGGAGAATTAGGGTTCGATTCCGGAGAGGGAGGCTGAGAAACGGCTACCACATCCAAGGAAGGCAGCAGGCGCGCAAATTACCCAATCCTGACACGGGGAAGTTGTGACAATAAATAACAATACCGGGCTCTTTGAGTCTGGTAATTGGAATGAGTACAATCTAAATCCCTTAACGAGGATCCATTGGAGGGCAAGTTTGGTGCCAGCAGCCGCGGTAATTCCAGCTCCAATAGCATATATTTAAGTTGTTGCAGTTAAAAAGCTCGTAGTTGAACCTTGGGATGGGTCGCGCGGTCCGCCTTCGGTGAGCACCGGTCGGCCACATAAATCACAACCGCGGCCGCAAGGAGGAGAGAGAGTCGGCCAAACCTTAGCCGACTTAGGATATAGATAGTTTCCATTTCCTATGTTTTAGTAGTTTTCCTATTTCCTCTTGGATAAGGATATTTACACTTTCCTTTTATCTTTATCTTGTAATCCTTATATAAGGAACCCCCATTGTTCATTAATAATACACAGAAATATTCAGTCTCTAAACTCTCTAATTACAACACGTTATCAGCACGATAGACTCCAAAACCCTGAGACAAAACCTAACCTAAAATCCGTCACACATGAACCCTAAATCCGGCGCAACTTAAAATCGATCGATCTCTCCAACCCTGAGGAACCAGACGACGATCCACATATCCACTTGAAGCCCTTGACGAGACGAATCCGTCAGCGCAAACCATTCGCAGAAACAATACGCGGCACCATCTTGGTCTTCGGAACCCGAATCCGAACCAACAAGATTTTCTAGCCGAATTCAAACCCTGTGAAAGATAAGTTTATCATACCTTAGTTGTTTGATGATATCTTGTTTAGATTATGGTGTTCATGTTATCTAATACCCCTTGTTTTGTTTCATGAGCTGAGAGGAGTTGGTGCAACGATGTAAGCATCACAGCCAGCTTGCGTTCGCAAAACAGACAGCTCGCGACCTGATAGAAAGAAGACGCATCCCGCTCCAACTCAGATTGCATCCAACGCACACAGCCGCGACCAGACGCAGACCCGTTCAAGACAGATTGCGTCCGTCCTCAGCTCGCGCCCAAGACAGCTCGCGTCCGTCCTCTATTTGCGACCCGATAGGTGACATCCAGCGTCCGTCCGTCTCAGCTTGATACTCCACAACCTAGACAAGTTCATCCACTAACTCGTCCCGCTGCGTCAAGGCATAAGGCTTTGCAACCCGTACCTAGAGTTAGCGTTTTCTGTTAGATCGAGGCCTAAGGTTTTTCAACCCGTACTACGACCTAACGTTGTGTTATACCGGACTAGTCAAATATCAGAGTACTCATGAAGCGCATATAAAACGATTACTTTTATTGATTCAAGAAATATTCATACATTGAATAATTCGAGACTGGGCCCGGCCTAATGCCAAATCGAGCCAACAAAACAAATAACTCAATACCGTTTACAAAAGGCATGAAAATCTACACCGGCAGTCCTAACGTCCAGCACCAAGCTATCCGATCATCCTTACCTAAAGCGACCTGCAAAAAGGACAACGGAGTTGGATGAGTAATCTAGTATTACTCAGTGAGCTGGCGGCCACTACCCGCAACCTAGACTCTACCCAGACAACCCAAAATAACAATCAATCTAGCCCTAGCATGCAATAAAAGCTAAGGCTAAGCAAACCGTTACTAAGTTAGACTTGGCCTCCTGCCATGATCTAGCTTCAAGTAACCGGAACCTGCATTAAAACAAGTCAACAAGCAATCCCTAGTTAACCATATATACGCTTGAGTTCAGTACTCATGTAGTGTTAGACACTTAGACTATACAAGTATCATGAGTCGATCGACCAACAATCAAACAAGAACAGGATCGGCCAACCAATGATACCGCATAGCTTTAATATCCACCACCCTTCACAAGAAATCACTCAAACACATACATGCAAACGTCAGGCCTACAATAACCAAATACACACCAAGCCTAATCCGGTACCTAAACCAGACTTAGGACTTAATGTCAGAACCTGCAAGCAAATCAATCAACCACAATCACAATAATAACTATGAGAATATACGACTCGATCTAACTCATAACACCGTATATCGGTGTTACGCTAACTCGAGGGTTCCATAACCCTCTACGACACTCTAAACACAACACAACACACTACCCCGGGAAATGGTGACTTAGTGTTCATCCTCTCTATCGGCAATATCCTATCTTCCTACCACAAAGGCCTGAAGAAGGAACTTTCAACCGACCGCGGCCCACTGTCCTTCGGGTCACCGCGCGACAGCCCACAGTCCTTTGGGTCACTGCCACATTACACCGTCGTGTAATACTCAGCCATAGGACATGACCCTGTTCGTCTGAGTCTTCCTGATCCAGCGAATAAGGGGTTTCCTTGAACCCGCTGAATACGAGGGCGTGGAAACACTAATCAACCCCAAAGAAGCCTAGTATGGGCGGGTTACGCACATACAGTCGGCAACACTCACACAACACAAACTCAATCTAGAACCTAACCTAAAGATAAAGTTCCAGATCCTAACTAGACACTCGACTCTACAACACAAACCAATAGTACCAGTAGTCCGGCCTATATGGCCTAAGACCGTTAGTACTAACTACTAAACAATAATATCAATACTAAACAACTCAATCAAACCGTTACCCAGATAGTCCAGCCTCCCGCTGAGAAATTATCTTTAAAGATAACGGGAACCTGCACTCAACCATATCAACACGCAAGAATAGAAAACATGATGCACCCTATTCTTAGTCCTAATCAGGTTATCAACTCAGTCTTAATTCCATTCATCTCAGCTTAGCCCGTGCTAAACTGAGTCCGGTTCCATAAATAAAATAACCCTAAGGACTCTACCATTCAATAATGTCATCATTCTACTCTATATGCAACTCGATCTAACCTAAGTTCCAAGTGGAACTCAAACAAAACTAACTCACAGTGTTCTAGGCGAGAAGCGCTGGTTGATCGGAGAGGACTTGGCCAAAACCCAAGATCAACGACTGGAGTGTACTGGACTGATCTTGTCTTGGACAGAACCTGGGCTTGATCATGTAGACTCTGACAGGCCTCGACAGACTGATCTGGACTTAGACAGAACCTCCTCTAGCTTCTGGACAGTTTTTTGGATTTCCCGGCGGAGTATCGAGCAGAACTTCGACTGATCTGAACTCGTGGTTCTGAACTAACTCTGGACAGCACGTCTACTTGACCATCATAGAATATGACTGGCTTGGAAGAATTGAACTGGACAGAGCTTCCGCGTCACAATCGTAGAGAATCGTCGATCGGACAGAACTGGCCTTCTCGGTGAGAATCGACTACACTCTAAGTCGACCACTTTGCTTCTCTCTCTCTTTCTCTCTGGCCACGTTGACTTGACTCCCATCTGAGCTGATCTTCATTTGATTGACCTTCAGTTGGATAGAACCTTCCCAAAGCGATGACTCAAAATCAGTAGAGAACTGATCTCAAAAACTCTCTAAAACTCTCGAAATAGCTTGGAATCACTAGCTTTCTTTTTCTACTTTTCTCTCACGTTTTTAACTTGGATTGGACAGGTCTGGATGTCCTCAAATGAGCTGGGGTCGTTGTGACACCCCCGATCGTAGATAACCGGAAATGACATGGTCGATGTTCCCTGATGGTCGACCCGAGGTTCTCGAAATAAATCCGATCACCTTAGACCAACAACCAAAGAACACAGACACTCCTATCGGATATTACTCTAGGCTTTTCAACCCGATAAAGCAATATTTGATAGTTAGTTCGTCCCGGACAAGGACTAATATCATATGAGAACTTGTGATTTATAAATATCTTTTATACATTATTTATTTACTTTAAACATCTTACAAACTGTTATAGTTTACCCTACGGCCTATCGCCCAACAACGTTTTAAGTAAATATACATCAAAACGTACGTTACAAGGACAACAAAATACTACCGCTGGTTGGCAGCTCCTTTCGTCCAAAACATTTAAGTGTCTCCCACCTAAGGGTTACCTGCACACACAAATGAGTCATGAGCAACTAGTTTACTCAGTGAATCTAGAATCACAACACAATCAATAATAAATCAAGCAATTATCAAATGCATATACATGATCATGCAAGTACTAGTACTATACTTTAATATCGATCATCATTGTGAATTCTTATTTTAAACATCACTTCCACAACACCCGCCTGTAACCATACTCATATAATATAATATATATACTAGACCCGTGAACCACTAAGGCTAACCGAGACTAGTGAGTTAGCATCAGCATGATTGTCGAATGTCCGGTATGAACAATCTAACACTGCATCGTCATGCAGTACACGGTCTCCAGGGAGCTACCCCATCATCGTGTCTTCATGACCTTGTTCCATTCGCAGGACCAAGTCACGGTAATGCGGGGGCTTTAGTGATAGTGAATATAACAAGACTTCACATCATTTTACTTCACATTATTTTACTTCCATATTTATTTCAAATTAATCTATAATTAATCCTTAATTAATCATAATTAACTCTTAATTAATCTTAGATTAATCCTTAATTAATCTCATATTAAACTTTAATTAATCCAAGATTAGTACTTAATTAATCATGATTACTCCTTAATTAATCTCAGATTAAATTCTTAATTAAACCAAGATTAATTCTTAATTAAACCAAGATTAATCCATAATCAAAACCATGATTATTTCATAATTAAGATTAATACTTGGGAACAAGTACTATGATTATGATTAACCTCACTTTAACCATTTGATTAATCTTTAAGTGTAAGTGTTTACACTAAGTAAACCCATACACTTCTTAAAGGATTCAAAGACTTTACTATCTAATTGAGATACTATAATTTAAACTCAATCATGTACACATTCATGATCTATCTCATCTTCTCTCTAGACTCACCTAAAGATTAGTCTTGAAACTGGCTTGGACAAGACTTGAGTTCCACTTGAACAAGGCTGAATGGACAGGACTGGATACTTCAAGCTTTACTCTACCTCTGACCAAGATGAACCAAAGGACTAGATGGCCTTAGCTGATCCTCTTCTCCAAGGTAAGCTTGTGGCTGGACTGATCAAAGAGAAAGATCAAGGTCTGATCATGATATGAACTCAACTAGGTCTAGGGTTTTATTTAAAAATCTCACCTTCTGATCTTTCTCAAGGTAAACTAAGTTAAGGTTGAAGATTAGGTCACCACCAATTTTTTCTTGATTTATTTTCTTGATTTTTCTCACTGATTTTTCTGTTCTTCTTTCTCTCTGAAATTCTCTAGGTTTTTCTGCAGGGTTCTGAACGTGGGAAGCAGTTGGAGAGGGGTTAAATATGAGGTGAGCTTGCTTAAGGTGAGGGTTTCACTCAGGACAAAGCTAAGCTGTGGGGACAGCTGGCCAGCTGCTTCAGCACTCTCAGCACAAGCTGCTGTCCTTTCCTTAACCTGAAGAAACTCCAGCCCTTTCATGTGCTTCTCACATGACAATCTAAGAAACAAGGCAAGCAGGCAGCTTGTGATTGTCATGTGACAGTTACTGAAGAAGCTAGGCAAGCAGGCAGGTGCAACTCATGTGATTAAAGACTGAGCAAGCAGGCTGGTGGAAGACATGAGTCTGGTCCAAAATTAATTGTAGCAGTTGGTTGATAATTTTCAATAATTTTTCAACCAAATATTCCTTGTCTTTGGCTCTTGTCTTGTTCTCGGAAAATCTCTTCCAGTTTAATAAAAATTCGACCAAAATATTAAGACTCGACCAAACTATCAAGTGAAGGTCTTTCAACCACAAGACAGTCCCTTCAAGAAATTAATCTATCGGGTCGATCTTTATTTTTATTAATCCTTGTTGAACCAACTAAAAACTGGTCGAGAGGGATTTTTCTCGACCAAAAATTTATTGGCTCATGAGGGTTATTACACTCTCCCCCCCCCCCTTAAAAGAATTCGTCCCCGAATTCTCAAAAAAACAAGTGTACACCCTTTACTGGACGACTGGGGTATCTGAGAAGAGTTCTGGATAATAAACTCGGAACTTATCTTCATCCTCCCATGTTATAACAACTCTCTGTCGCTTTCCCCAAAATACTTGAACTTGCGAAATTTCCCTATTCTTCAATTTCTTGATACGACGCTCGCCTATTCGCAAAGGACCTTCAGGATAAGTGATGTTAGGTTGCAAGTTCTCTGGTCGCTGCGGCTCGACCATATTCGGATCTGGTATATGCTTACGCAGCATCGACACATGAAATACCTGATGCAGAGGCATATCGTGTGGAAGTTCTAGTCTATAGGCTACTTCTCCAACTCTGGCGACAATTTGGTACGGCCCAATGTAACGAGTAGCTAGCTTCCCAATTTTTCCAAATCGATCCTTTCCTTTTTGTGCAGCTACTTTCAAGAAGACTAAATCATTTACTGCAAAAATGACTTCTCTTCTACCGCGGTCTGCATACTTCTTTTGACGGTCTTGAGCCTTCTTCATATTGGCTTGAATTATCCTTACTTTTTCTGCAGCCTCATCTACTATTTCTGGACCAAGAATTCTTCTCTCACCAACTTCTGCCCAACATACTGGCGTTCTACAAGGTCTACCATACAATGCTTCGTATGGTGACATACCAATACAAGAGTGGTAGCTATTGTTGTAGGAGAATTCTATCAGCGGCAAAAACTTTTCCCACGGACCAGTCCAGTCTAAGATACACAACCTTAACAGATCTTCCAGAGTTCTAATGGTTCTTTCGGTTTGGCCATCGGTTTCTGGATGAAACGCTGTACTCATATGCAAATCAGTTCCCAAGGCTTGTTGAAAGGCTCGCCAAAATTCAGCTGTAAAGAGCGGGTCTCAGTCTGAAACTATATTTGCTGGTACCCCATGAAGCTTTACTATTTCCTCCAAATACAGCTCTGCTAACGTCTCAACTTTGTCTGTAAGTTTCATCGGTAGAAAATGAGCAGATTTGGTGAAACGATCGACAATCACCCAAACTGCATCATTCCCACGGCCGGGTGCTCGAGGTAAACCAGAAATAAAGTCCATCGCTACTGCATCCCATTTCCATTCAGGGATAGGTAGGCTTTGAAGTAAGCCACCTGGGACTTGGTGTTCAGATTTTATCCTCCGGCAACTTTGACACTGAGAAACCCATATGGCAACATCTCTCTTCATCCCTGGCCAGTGGTAATATCTTCTGATATCTCGATACATCTTTGTACTCCCGGGATGAATGCTTAAGAGAGAATGGTGTGCAGTCCTTAGAATCTCCTCTTGAAGTCCTTCTCCTTTCGGAACAGTTACTCGACCATTGAGTAATAAATTTCCATCACTTGCAACTTGATATCCTCCGATGTTTCCTTCGTTCAACTGCTCTCGTATCTTCTTCAGGTTCACATCTCTCATTTGATATTCTCGGATACGAGAAAGTAAACCAGCTTGGCTTACTGCTTGTAGTCCTAGAGGTTCTCTTTCCTCTCCTTCTAAGGCAGCCAAACTAATCATCTTGAATTCCGCTTCCAAGTTCTGGAGTTCTTTTTCAACATCTACATCAACTTTCCTTCTGCTCAACGCATCAGCAACAACGTTGGCTTTTCCTGGATGGTATAGGATCTGCATGTCGTAATCAGCTACGAACTCAATCCATCGTCTTTGCCTTAGGTTCAGATCAGGTTGAGTGAAAAGATACTTAAGGCTTTTATGGTCAGTGAACACTTGGATCTTCTCACCATACAAATATGATCGCCAAATCCGAAGGGCAAATACTACTGCAGCCATCTCTAGATCATGTGTCGGATAATTCACTTCATGCTTTCTTAGTTGCCTAGATGCATAGGCGATTACCTTATCGTCCTGCATCAGCACACAACCTAAACCAACATGAGATGCATCTGTATACACGGTGTATGGTTGGTTAGGCTTAGGCAATGCTAAGATAGGTGCAGTCGTCAAAGCTTCTTTTAACTTTTCGAATGCTTTCTCGGTTTCTGTACTCCATTCATAAGCAATCCCTTTACCGGTAAGACGAGTGAAAGGATTTGATACGCTTGCAAATCCTTGGACAAACTTTCTGTAATAGCCGGCCAATCCAAGAAAACTTCGAATCTCGGTAACAGAAGTCGGATGCGGCCATTCCTTAATAGCAGCTATCTTTTCTGGATCGACGGCAACTCCTTCTTCTGACACTCGATGTCCTAAGAAGCCAACTTCTCTTTTCCAGAAACGACATTTACTAAGCTTAGCAAAAAGCTTTTGATCTCGAAGACGCTCCAAAACTAGTCGTAGATGCCTTTCGTGTTCTTCTGCACTTCGGGAATATATGAGGATGTCGTCAATGAATATGATAACAAACTCATCCAGGTAATCCCGAAATACTTCATTCATCAGTCGCATAAATGCAGCCGGGGCATTGGTAAGACCAAAAGGCATTACTACGAACTCAAAGTGTCCATAGCGGGTTCTAAAGGCAGTCTTCATGATATCGGTTTCGGAAATCGGAATCTGATGATAACCTGAAGCTAAATCAATCTTCGAAAACCAGGTTGCGCCTTGTAACTGGTCTAACAGCTCATCAATTCTTGGGAGTGGGTACTTGTCTTTTATGGTTACGTTATTGATTCCACGATAATCGATACATAACCGCATGCTTCCGTCTTTCTTCTTTACAAATTGCACAGGTGCTCCCCATGGGGATGAACTAGGACGTATGAAACCTTTGTCTAACAAATCAGCTAACTGCTGCTTCAACTCAGCGAGTTCTGCTGGTGCCATTCGGTATGGTGCCTTTGCTATTGCAGCTGATCCGGGTTCTAAGGTTATACTAAAGGGGTTTCTCCTAGACGGCGGCAATCCCTCTAATGCCTTAAACACGTCCTCATATTCTCTGACTACTGGTATTTCTTCCATGTTCTGCTCTTTCTCGTCTTCCACTGGTCCAGCAACTAAGGTCACTAAGTATACTTCTTCACCCTTCTCCAAAAGGTTTTCAATTCTCAATGCTGACACTAATGACGCTCCATCACTTGGTACTATGCCATGGTAAGCTAAAGGGGGTTGGGTATCTCTCTCGAAAACAATATTTCCTCGACCACAATCAAGCTGAGCTCGGTAACTTGACAGCCAATCCATCCCTAAGATTACCTCGTAACTCTCTAAGGGGAGAACTAACAAATCAGCCGGAAAAACCATATCTTGGATAATGATTGGAACTCTTAGAATACAGCCTTCAGTTTCAAGAACTTGATCTCCGGGAGTTAGAACGGGAATGGATAAATTCACCTTAGTGAATTCTCCATCGAATTGGGATGCTACTTCGGGAGCTACAAAACTATGTGTTGCTCCTGAATCGAAAAGGATGTGGGCGGATATTCCACCCACAAGCAAAGTCTCTGACAATAATTGACTTTACCGTCAATTACTTACTCAACCACTTTTATAATATTTTTATATCACTAATTCACAAATCAATTATTTTTTTATTTTTAATAAATTATGCAACACTCAATCGGATAAGAAAACAAACCTGAAATCGGACCCTGAGGTGGTCCGGATGGTCCTGGTAACTCTAAAGCGTAAGACCTACCAGCAGTGGCTTGACGCTTAGCAGGAGGTAAGGGTAAAGGTGGGTTAACTGGTCTGGCAGGTCGAGCACTCGAAACAACAGGCTGAGCAAGATGAGTGCGTGGACATGATGTCGCATAATGTCCTCGCTCTCCACACGTGAAACAAGTGATGTGAGATGGTACAGCCGGTTGGAACTGTCCCACGGTCGGACAATCCCTCCTAACATGGCCCAGCTGGCCACAAGTGAAACAAGTCGGGGTTCTAGGTCTAGAACCTCCATAACGACCTCCCCAAAAAGCTCTACCTCCTCGTCCTCGCTGCATAGCAGAATGCGGCTGAGGCTGGAACGGAACAGATGGACGTCTAGGTTGTGCGGCATTGCTAGAAGAAGCTCTCTCAGCAGCAATGGCCTCCTCAACGTTCACAGCACGCTCAACAAGATCAGCAAGCCGATGAAACTCTACTGCCTCAAGTCTGCTCCTGATATATGGGTTAAGTCCTCAAAGGAACTTACGGATAATCATCATCTCGTCCTCTTGACCATAGTGGACATACTTCCTGAGACGGGTGAACTCTGCCTCATACTTCCTAACAGATAATCCTCCCTGAACTAGCTCCATGAATTTAATCTCCAATCGATCACGGGCTTCCGGTGGGAAGTACTTTCGAACGAACGCTGTACGGAAGTCATCCCAACTCAGATTGAAGTCTCCAAAGTTCCTCTCTACGCATAACCACCAACTGATGGCGTCCTTCTCTAAATTGTAAACAGCCACGTCTTTTTTAAATTCTTCCGGACAACGGGTTGCAGCAAAGTTCTGCTCGAGATTGTGAAGCCACGCATCAGCTTCAAAGGGATCAGTGCCTCCCTGGTAATGCTTCGTCCCCAAGTTCTTCATAATCATGATTATCTTCAGGAAGTCCGGGTGAGAAGTGGTAGGTACTGGAGCTGGCTGAGCATGCTGTGCTTCTCGCTGTGCATTCAATGCTTGATATTGCAAATTCACCATCTCAGCCATCAGTTCCAGAAGTGCTATCATAGCTGGATCGGTTGGCGCTGGTTGAGGTTGTGCTGACGGAATAGGTGCGGCAGGGGCCGGTGGAATATGAGCGGCAGGAGCCGGTGTAATATGAGCGGCAGGAGATGCAGGAGCTGCGGGATGATCTCCATGCACTGGACTATCGTGTACCACATCCACCTCGATGTCCATAAAGTACGGGTCTGGAGACAAAGGAATGTGCTCCAGTGTCTGATCATATGACCCTTCAGACGGGTCAGTCTCAAAGCTAGAGCCTGAAGGTGTAGCCTCAAAGCTAGGAGTCGGAAGTGGTGCCGGAGTAGATGGCGGCTAGGAGTCTGAAGATGATGAAATAGGTATCGGTAGATAATGTCCACCACGATGTGCCTGTCTCGGTGGCATCTGCAACAAAAGATCATGGCAAGTTTCTACCCAGGTCTATCAATTCCTAAAAGAAGGAACAAACCAGCATATCCTAATTATCCTTGCGACACATTTTTGACTCGAAAGTTTTTTGAAACAAGTCCCATTCTAGCATCGTATAACAATGCTCTGATACCACCTTTGTGACACCCCCGATCGTAGATAACCGAAAAATGACACGGTCGATGTTCCCTGATGGTCGACCCGAGGTTCTCCAAAAAATCCGATCACCTTAGACCAACAACCAAAGAACACAGACACTCCTATCGGATATTACTCTAGGCTTTTCAACCCGATAAAGCAATATTCGATAGTTAGTTCGTCCCGGACAAGGACTAATATCATATGAGAACTTGTGATTTATAAACATCTTTTATACATTATTTATTTACTTTAAACATCTTACAAACTGTTATAGTTTACCCTACGGCCTATCGCCCAACAACGTTTTAAGTAAATATACATCAAAACGTACGTTGCAAGGACAACAAAATACTACCGCTGGTTGGCCGCTCCTTCCATCCAAAACATTTAAGTGTCTCCCACCTAAGGGTTACCTGCACACACAAATGAGTCATGAGCAACTAGTTTACTCAGTGAATCTAGAATCACAACACAATCAATAATAAATCAAGCAATTATCAAATGCATATACATGATCATGCAAGTACTAGTACTATACTTTAATATCGATCATCATTGTGAATTCTTATTTTAAACATCACTTCCACAACACCCGCCCGTTATCATACTCATATAATACAATATATATACTAGACCCGAGAAACCACTAAGGCTAACCGAGACTAGTGAGTTAGCATCACCATGATTGTCGAATGTCAGGTATGAACAATCCGACACTGCATCGTCATGCAGTACACGGTCTCCAGGGAGCTACCCCATCATCGTGTCTTCATGACCTTGTTCCATTCGCAGGACCAAGTCACGGTAATGCGGGGGCTTTAGGGAAATGATAGTGAATACAAGACTTCACATCATTTTACTTCACATTATTTTACTTCCATATTTATTTCAAATTAATCTATATTTAATCCTTAATTAATCATAATTAACTCTTAATTAATCCTAGATTAATCCTTAATTAATCTCGTACTAATCTTTAATTAATCCAAGATTAGTACTTAATTAATCATGATTACTCCTTAATTAATCTCAGATTAAATTCTTAATTAAACCAAGATTAATTCTTAATTAAACCAAGATTAATCCATAATCAAAACCATGATTATTTCATAATTAAGATTAGTACTTGGGAACAAGTACTATGATTATGATTAACCTCACTTTAACCTTTTGATTAATCTTTAAGTGTAAGTGTTTACACTAAGTAAACCCATACACTTCTTAAAGGATTCAAAGATTTTACTATCTAGTTGAGATACTACAATTTAAACTCAATCATGTACACATTCATGATCTATCTCATCTTCTCTCTAGACTCACCTAAAGATTAGTCTTGAAACTGGCTAGGACAAGACTTGAGTTCCACTTGAACAAGGCTGAATGGACAGGACTGGATACTTCAAGCTTTACTCTACCTCTGACCAAGATGAACCAAAGGACTAGATGGCCTCAGCTGATCCTCTTCTCCAAGGTAAGCTTGTGGCTAGACTGATCAAAGTGAAAGATCAAGGTCTGATCATGATCTGAACTCAACTAGGTCTAGGGTTTTATTTAAAAATCTCACCTTCTGATCTTTCTCAAGGTAAGAAACTAAGCTAAGGTTGAAGATTAGGTCACCACCAATTTTTTCTTGATTTATTTTCTTGATTTTTCTCACTGATTTTTCTGTTCTTCTTTCTCTCTTTCTCTCTGAAATTCTCTAGGTTTTTCTGCAGGGTTCTGAACGTGGGAAGCAGCTGGAGAGGGGTTAAATATGAGGTGAGCTTGCTTCAGGTGAGGGTTTCACTCAGGACAAAGCTAAGCTGAGTGTGGACAGCTGGCCAGCTGCTTCAGCACTCTCAGCACAAGCTGCTGTCCTTTCCTTAACCTGAAGAAACTCCAGCCCTTTCATGTGCTTCTCACATGACAATCTAAGAAACAAGGCAAGCAGGCAGCTTGTGATTGTCATGTGACAGTTACTGAAGAAGCTAGGCAAGCAGGCAGGTGCAAGTCATGTGATTAAAGACTGAGCAAGCAGGCTGGTGGAAGACATGAGTCTGGTCCAAAATTAATTGTAGCAGTTGGTTGATAATTTTCAATAATTTTTCAACCAAATATTCCTTGTCTTTGGCTCTCGTCTTGTTCTCGGAAAATCTCTTCCAGTTTAATAAAAATTCGACCAAAATATTAAGACTCGACCAAACTATCAAGTGAAGGTCTTTCAACCACAAGACAGTCCCTTCGAGAAATTAATCTACCGGGTCGATCTTTATTTTTATTAATCCTTGTTGAACCAACTAAAAACTGGTCGAGCGGGATTTTTCTCGATTTGTAAGGATTGACAGACTGAGACCTATTTCTTGATTCTATGGGTGGTGGTGCATGGCCGTTCTTAGTTGGTGGAGCGATTTGTCTGGTTAATTTCGTTAACAAACGAGACCTCAGCTTGCTAACTAGCTACGTGGAGGCATCCCTTCACGGTCGGCTTCTTAGAGGGACTATGGCCGTTTAGGCCAAGGAATTTTGAGGCAATAACAGGTCTGGGATGCCCTTAGATGTTCTGGGCCGCACGCGCGCTACACTGATGTATTCAACGAGTTCACACCTTGGCCAACAGGCCCGAGTAATCTTTGAAATTTCATCGTGATGGGGATAGATCATTGCAATTGTTGGTCTTCAACGAGGAATTCCTAGTAAGCGCGAGTCATCAGCTCGCGTTGATTACGTCCCTGCCCTTTGTACACACCGCCCGTCGCTCCTACCGATTGAATGATCCGGTGAAGTGTTTGGATCGCGGCGACGTGGGTGGTTCGCCA